>NC_041385.1:781837849-781868658 GCF_002162155.2 Triticum dicoccoides | reverse complement strand
TCCCTCCCTTGCTCCATGCCGCCATGCCGCGTCGCACCGCCCTCCCCGATGATGAATCTCCTCCCCTTGGCTACATCGACTACATCGACGATGACGGCGGCTACATCGACTACATCGACTACATCGACGACGACGGCGGCTACATCGACGACGACCACCGCTGCATCATCAACATCATCTGCCCCTAGGTACTTCTCCATCTCCCCTCGATATTCGGTGGATCCATCTCCCTTCCTCTGCTGGATCCATCTCCCCTCTGGTTCGGTGGATCTTCTAGGGTTAGGATCTCCGTCTGGTTCATGGGGTTAGGGTTAGGGTTCATGGGGTCAGGGTTAGATTTCATGGGGTTCGTGGGGATGATCTCCCTCTGGTTCATGGCCAGAACATGATGGGGTTAGGTTTCTTGGTGCACGCCCATCCTGATTGTTCATGGGGTTTGTAGCAGTGTTCTTCTTTTATGATATGTGCATGAAGCTTGTGTTCTTCTTTCCAGTGAAAAAGAGAATGCTTAGTACTTACTGTGGTATTGGAATTCCTGGTGTGTTAAGGCAGTATGACTAGTTTTAATATATACCATATTGGTGCTAGATAATTTTTGGTGTTTTAATATACTCTTCTAAATTGCCTGCATAAGAATGATTTCAAGGCCTACTATTATTGTTAACACTGCTTGCTTCTTTATTCATCAACTGTTGGGCAATCAGTTGCTCTGAATGCATAAGCTTGCCTCCATTAGGGAAAACAATTGAGTAATTCATTTGCTTATAGATGATTGCAGGTACATGGATAAAATTGCAAGTTAAAACATAAAAGTAATTGTTGTAAATAGTTGTTTTTGCTAATCCACATTACTGAAGTATAATTCGTGTGCACTGTATTTGTATCCAACTATATATAATTGTAATACATGTGAGTTCTGTTCTTGTCTCTGGTACCACAACCTTAATTCACTTAGCCTGATGTAGTTTGCTTCACATATACTACTGCTAATGCATTGCTTCACATATATAGTTTGCTTCAATTCAGTTGCTTGCTAGCATACATATGGTTAGGGTTTGCATCAGCAGTACAACTAGCACTTTGCTTGCTTGTTGTGTACTTTATATGAGGCACTAGGAAGATTTCTTGATGTACATTACTACCTCCTGCTTGATGTAGTGAAGATATTAAGAGATGCTTCATATCTTTCCAGTGTACATGCATGCTTGTTTAGTGCACTTACATGTTTGCTTAATTAATAACACTAGATCACTTTATTGTTGGTCCATCAAGTTTGTTCATGTATTACATGTATGTGCATGATGGTTCAAATGCTTTCCTTTATTGATACAAGTGCATCATTTTACTTTATCCCTGTTGTATCTGATTGTTGTTTATTCTATTTTGCAAGCACCACCTCAAGATCATCCATGGAAAGGATGACAAGGTCAAACGTGGGGCCAACCATTGGTATGCAACTTGCTCCTTGTGGTTATACTGTCAGTTTCATAAAATCTGTGTCTTAATATGACAAGTGAAATGTATTGCTGCAATCTGAATAAGCTGGCTTAATTGTGCCTGTGTGCTGTTAGTCTTCCTTACCTGAATAACTAGGATTAAATGATAATAAAATTTCATAAGATATGTATTCCAAACATTCATGCATTCCAAACATTCCAAACATTCACCTAATAGTTACGTTTCCTTTATCATGCAAAGAAGAGCCTCTCACCGAGTACGAGAAGGTTAGGGCTAGAAATATCATGAGGAACAATCGGAGGTTCCAGACCCTTGGCATCGATGCAATAGCGTCGATGATTAGGAAAACAAATGATGTACAAGAAGGTAGAAGTGATGAGGTTCAAGAAGGTAGTGGAGTTATCAATGATGACCCAGAGTAAAATCCTAAGGAGGATGAAGTTATTGATGGAGAGGAAGTGGATGATGTTGTAGTGAGAAAGACTGCTAAGGTGCAAACTCTGTCTTGCTTGGAGGGCTGGGGTTCTTTTATGTTATGTTATTCCTTGTGCTCACGAGGTCTAATGCTTTTTTCCGTGCTGTTTATACGAGGTACTGAAGGAATCTAGGACGAAGAGGCCTGGTGTTAAGAAGACAGCCAGCAAGAAGAAGAGCTCAGAAACATCTGCTGCAATGCCTCCAGGAAGGGTGATGGCCCCAGCTCCAGGACAAAAAAAGAGGATCCTGGAACCTGATGAACCTGCCCTTGATAGAGTCACAAGGCAGAAAGCAAAGATGGCGACTGCGACGGACCATCAGGAAAGTCTGCTGCGCATGGACTCTGAGACCTCGGTGCAAATGGGTGATGAGTTGCTGCCCATGGATGAAGGAACCACTCTCAGCATGGATGGAAGTGGCACTGTCTCCCTAGATGAAGGAGGAACCATCTGCATTGATGAAGCAGGCACTGTCCACACAGAGCTCAGCCCTGTTGCACCTTCTATTGACAGGAATGATGTCATCAATGAAGAAGAACAGTAGCTTGTGCTTCAATCAGGCAAGTTGACCTTTGCAATGCTATCTTTTACTAGTGCATTTTCCAAATGGAATGATCATGTATGCTTTTGTCGATTCCTGCATTTGTCGATTTCTATTCTAATTCAGGAGTTCAATTTCATTTTCAGATGCAATGACTACCAAGACTAGACATAGAAAGGGCAAAGGGCTAGAGAGGATCACCAAGTCGCTTGGTAGCAAGGTGCATATCCAAATTGCCGAAGGGTTGAAGCGTCCAGAGAAGCCTCTGCAGTCAGCAAAGCTTGCTTCTGAGTGTGGACTCATTGCAAGAAGCCATCTTCCGGTTCTTCCTCCCTTCAAGCTATACAAAAAAATGCTAGTCTATTGGAGAACTACATTGGGAAAGTTGCTATAAGCTACTTGTTTCATAGTTAATGTGATATCTATTTTCTGTTAGACCTATGCATGATCACTAATATTGTTCCTACCTTGTTTGCTGTCTTGGTAGGCAAATTTTGAGATGAACACGGACTCAGAGACCATCAAGACCGCGTGCAAAGATATTCTGCAGAAAAGTTCAAAGAACAGACGCCATCAGATCAAGAAGAAGTATTTTGATACCGTAGCCGCAAATAAAGTCAGCATTAAGTCTCCGGTACCTGATCTGACGGATGGTGAATGGCAAGCTCTGGTGGAGATGTGGTCTACCCCAAGACACAAGGTTTGTCTCTGCTTTGTTTGATGCTTGATGTTCTACACATGATATGCTAGTGCAAGATCATGCTGACAGTATGCTTTTTTGTAGGGAACCTGTGTGTCAAACAAGATGAATCGAGGAAAAGTCGTGTACAATCAGAGAACTGGTTCCAGGCACTACACAACACACATTTTTGCCACTGTGAGAACTTTTCTCTAGAGACCTTACTGTTTGATCCTCGTTGGATAACATTTCTGATTCTTGCTGAATAACATTTTGGTTTTTGTTGAAAAACATTTTAGAAAGAAGAGTGTAAGGGTGAGGAGCTGTCTGCGATTGACTTGTTTAAGGCCACCCACAACAGCAACAAGCACGGGTTTTCGGAGTCAGTCAAGGCTGCTATAGTAAGTCAGTCCATGCTTTGTCCATGCCCTGTTTGATTCACAGCTAGCTTTGATGTTGTTTGATGCTTTGATGATTTGATGATGTTTGATTCAGAGCCAGTTCCATGCTTTGATGTTGTTTGATAGTTCCATGCTTATAGTTCCATGCTAGGCTTAATGAAGATATTAGAACAGCTTAATGAAGATAGTACCATGCTGTTTGATTCACACACGCTGTGTTCCATGCTTTGATGCTATTTGTTGCATTTTTTATGACATGATGAAATTTGATCTAAATGTTAGTCAGGAAACCATCTTAAATAGAACCACCATTCTAGGCTTAATGAAGCGATCATATTGTTCCAATTGCATATCTCCAGGTCACTAGTCATCATCTTGTATAGATTTTGTGTGCTGGTTTGGTTACTTCAAATAATCCATTTGTGTGTTGGTTTGGTTTCTCCAGTAATGCCTATCATTTTCCTCCATATGCTAGCTTGAGATGGAAGAAATAAAGGACGCGCCGGTACCAGAAGGTGAAGAGCCAAAGTCTACTGTTCAAATTGTCGAACAAGTGTTGTTGAAATCTGTCAAGCAAAGCACATTCCTCACGAATGTTGGGCTCCAGTCATCTAGGAACAACTCCCGCAAAGCAACCATTGAAGTGTTTGCTCATGTTCGTGACCTTGAGCAGAAGCTGGAGAGGTCCGAGCTTCAAGCTGAACTGGTGCAAGAAGAATTAACGGCAATCAAGATGAAGGCGGAAGAATATGAAGCTGCACGCGACAAGGAACTTGAGCTGCTGCGCAAGAAGTATCAAGAACAGGAAGAGAAGTTAGCCCACTTGATGGCTCTGTTTGGAGCTAAGGCAGTTTGATGGCTATGCAGTTTGAGCAGGTAGTTCCATTGCTGCCTAGTTTGATGGTTGTTTGATGGCTGTGAACCTCTTGTGCAGTTTGTCTTTGAGCATTTTGTTGCATTGCTACCTAGTTTGATGGTTGTTTGAACCTATGAAGTTATGTGAACCTGTGAAGTTATGTGATCTTATGAACCTGTGAAGTTATGTGAACCTGTGAAGTTATGATCTTGTGAACCTGTGTTTATTTTCTGTGAAGTTATGTCGATCACTTGTGCACCTGGGCCTTGTTGTTTGAACCTGGGCTTGTGGATCACTTGTGCACCTGGGCCTTTCTATTTATAGTTATGCAAAATGAGAACTTGGGCTCTAAAAAGGCCAAGGCCCAAACAAGAATTAGACCAAAAAGGCTTGGGCCTAAAAAAAGATATGACTGTAAGAAAAAAATTATAAAAGGCTGCATAGCAGAAAATAAAAAGGCCAAGTCCCAAATTCGAACTAGACCAAAAAGGTTGTGGCCCAAAACAATACTGGACTATAAAAAAATTCATCAGAAAAAGGCTCCATTCCCAGAAAATAAAAGGCCAAATTACTAGGCCAGGCCCATACACATAAGCAAAATAAAGAGGAAAAAATAAATTAAACAGGTCGAATTATTGGGCTTGGCCCATGTAGACGGTTGAAATGGACTGGGCTGACTCTATTTTACGACCTTTTCATTTGGTCGTAATTCTGCCACGTCAGCTTGCCACGGTGGATCTAACGTGGTGTGGTCGGATTTCTAGTGACCAAAATAATTGGTCGTAAAATCTACCACCTTTTTTTGGTTATAAACGTCTACCAGCATTCCAGAAGAAAGGTCGCTATAGTCAATTAACGACCCCCAGCTTTTGACCTTATGTTATTGGTCACAAAAAGGTCACAAATTGAAAACTATGACCTTTCAATTACCAATAGTGGAGGTCACTAGTTGACATATTTCTTGTAGTGCCATCTGGTACCACTTCGCAGGTAAGATTGATCTTCCCTGCCCTCTGAATGCCGATCTGAGCTTAATTTTGTGATCTAGCAGCACTGCCCAAGTTAAAATCTGACACTTGCTTGTGTGCATGTTTCGGGTATTCGCAGAATTATTGTCAACTAGTAGGTCCTATTGCAACAAGTAATTTTATAGCAAGATAATCTGACAATGTACTGCATAATCATGGTTTTACTTGTTCGTATGGGTAGTAATGGGTAAACACTTTCGTGCAAGTAAGAGAAAAAGGTGGGTGTTGGCCAGCATACCTTGGTCATCGACATAGCCGTCACTATGCTATCATCTTGCTTGACACATGCTATCAAGTAGTTTTTCCCCCTAGAAAATTGCTACGTCTTGAGCTTCTGTTGGTTTTCCTTGAAGAGGAAAGCGTGATGCAACAATAGTAGCGTAAGTATTTCCCTCAGTTTTTTAGAACTAAGGTATCAATCCAGTAGGAGGCACCTCAAAAGTCCCACGCACCTACACAAACAAACAAAGAACTCGCAACCAACGCAATAAAGGGGTTGTCAATCCCTTCATGGCCACTTGCGAAAGTGAGATCTGATAGAGATAGTATGATAAGATAAATATATTTCAGGTATTTTATAATATAGATAGGAAAAGTAAAGATGCAAATAAAATTAGATTGAAAGCTTATATGATAAAAGATAGACCCGGGGGCCATAGGTTTCACTAGTGGCTTCTCTCAAGATAGCATAAGTATTACGGTGGGTGAACAAATTACTGTCGAGCAATTGATAGAAAAGCGAATAATTATGAGATTATCTAGGCATGATCATGTATATAGGCATCACGCCCGCGACAAGTAGACCGACTCTTGCCTACATCTACTACTATTACTCCACACATCGACCGCTATCCAGCATGCATCTAGAGTATTAAGTTCATAAGAACAGAGTAGCGCATTAAGAAAGATGACATGATGTAGAGGGATAAAATCATGCAATATGATATAAACCCCACCTTTTTATCGTCGATGACAACTATACAATACGTGCCTTGCAACCCCTATTGTCACTGGGTAAGGACACCGCAAGATTGAACCCAAAGCTAAGCACTTCTCCCATTGCAAGAAAGATCAATCTAGTAGGCCAAACCAAACTGATAATTCGAAGAGACTTGCAAAGATAACTCAATCATACATAAAAGAATTCAGAGGAGATTCAAATATTTCTCATAGATAAACTTGATCATAAACCCACAATTCATCGGATCTCGACAAACACACTGCAAAAAGAGTTACATCGCCTAGATCTCCACAAGAGAGGGGGAGAACATGGTATTGAGATCCAAAAAGAGAGAAGAAGCCATCTAGATAATAACTATGGACCCGAAGGTCTTTGGTAAACTACTCACATCGGAGGGGCTATGGTGTTGATGTAGAAGCCCTCCATGGTTGATTCCCCCTCCGGCGGAGCGCCAGCGAAGGCTCCAAGATTGGATCTCGCAGATACAGAAGGTTACGGTGGTGGAAATTCTTTTTCGTTGGCTCCCTGGATGTTTTCGGAGTACGTGGGTGTATGTAGGAGGAATAAGTAGGTCGGTGGCCGCCCGAGGGGCCCACGAGATAGGGGGCATGCCCTGTAGGGGTGGGCGCGCCGTCCACCCTCGTGGCCGCCCCAGCTGCTTATTGACTTGCACTCCAAGTCCTCTGGATCACGTTCGTTCCAAAAATCATGCTCCTGAAGGTTTCATTCCATTTGGACTCCGTTTGATATTCCTTTTCTTCGAAATACTAAAATAGGCAAAAAAAACAGCAATACGAGTTGGGCCTCCGGTTAGTATGTTAGTCCTCGAGTAGGTAAATGTAGATACATTGCAGACGTATCAAGCATCCCCAAGCTTAATTCCTGCTCGTCCTCGAGTAGGTAAATGATAAAAATGGAATTTTTGATGTGGAATGCTACCTAGCATAATTCTCAATGTAATTCCTTTATTGTGGCATGAATGTTCGGATCCAGATGATTCAAAATAAAAGTTCATATTGACATAATAAATAGTAATACTTCAAGCATATTAATCAAAGCAATTATGTCTTCTCAAAATAACATGGCTAAAGAAAGTTCATCCCTACAAAATTATATAGTTAGGCTGTGCTTTATTTTTGTCACACAAAAATGTTCCCAAATTCTACACCCCCGATGACAAGCCAAGCAATTGTTTCGTACTTAAATAATCTCAAACGTTTTCAACTTTCAAGCAATACATGAGCGTGAGCCATGGATATAGCACTATAGGTGGAAAAGAATATGATGATGGGGATTGTGTGGAGAAGACAAAAAGGAGAAAGTCTCACATTGACGAGGATAATCAACGGGCTATGGAGATGACCATCAATTGATGTCAACATGAGGAGTAGGGATTGCCATGCGACGGATGCACTAGAGCTATAAATGTACAAAAGCTCAACAAAAGAAAACTAGTGGGTGTGCATCCAACTTGCTTGCTCATGAAGACCTAGGGCATTTTGAGGAAGCCCATCGTAGGAATATACAAGCCAAGTTCTATAATGAAATTTTCCCACTAGTATATGAAATTGACAACCTATGAGACTCGCTATATGAAGAACATGGTGCTACTTTGAAGCACAAGTGTGGAAAAAGAGATAGTAACATTGCCCCCTATTTATTTATTTCCTTTTTTCTTTTTTCTTTTTTTGGGCCTTTTTTTCTTTTTTTTCTTTGGCCTTTCTTTTTTTTTTCTTTGGCCTTCCTTTTTTTATTTTTTTGTGGGACAATGCTCTAATAATGATGATCATCACACTTTTATTGATTTACAACTCATGAATTACAACTCAAAACTAGAACAAGATATGACTCTATAAGAATACCTCCGGCGGTGTACAGGGAAGGGCAATAAATCAAGAGTGACATGTATGAAAAGTTATACAAAGTGGCCTTGCCACAAATACGATGTCAACTACATGATCATGCAATGGCAAGATGACAATAGTAATGCGTGTCATGATGATAAATGGATCGGTGGAAAGTTGCATGGCAATATATCTCGGAATGGCTATGGAAATGCCATAATTGGTAGGTATGGTGGCTGTTTTGAGGAAGATATAAGGAGGTTTATGTGTGATAGAGCGTATCGTATCACGGGGTTTGGATGCACCGGCGAAGTTTGCACCAACTCTCAAGGTGAGAAAGTGCAATGCACGGTACCGGAGAGGCTAGCAATGATGGAAAGGTAAAAGTGTGTATAATCCATGAACTCAACATTAGTCAAAAGAACTCATATACTTATTGCAAAAATCTAGAAGTCATCAAAAACCAAGCACTACGTGCATGCTCCTAGGGGGGATAGATTGGTAGGAAAAGACCATCGCTCGTCCCCGACCGCCACTCATAAGGATGCACAATCCAAGGACACTTCATGTTTCAAATTTGTTACACAACTTTGACCATATGTGCATGCTACAGGACTTGCTAACTTCAACACAAGCATTCTTTGAATTCATAATCACCCCACTAGCATAACTTTAATATCACTACCTCCATATCTCAAAACAATTATCAAGTATCAAATTGATCATAGCATCCAATTCACTTCCTATGATAGTTTTTATTGTACCCAACTTGGATGCCTACCATTCTAGGACCAATTTTATAACCATAGCAAATACCATGCTGTTCTAAGAGACTCTCAAAATCATATAAGTGAAGCATGAGAGACTAGCAATTTCTACAAAATTAAGCCACCGTCGTGCTCTAAAAGATATAAGTGAAGCACTAGAGCAAAAACTATCTAGCTCAAAAGATATAAGTTAAGCACATAGAGTATTCTAATAAATTTCAATCAAGTGGGCTTCTACCAAAAGGTGTATATAGCAAGGATGATTGTGCAAAACTAAAAAGCAAATACTAATATCATACACGACGCTCCAAGCAAAACACATATCATGTGGCGAATAAAAATATAGCTCCAAGTAAAGTTACCAGTGAACGAAGACGAAAGAGGGGATGCCTTCCGGGGGCATCCCCAAGCTTAGGCTTTTGGCTATTCTTGAATATCTTGGGGTGCCATGGGCATCCCCAAGCTTAGTCTTTTTCCACTCCTTATTCCATAGTCCATCAAATCTTTACCCAAAACTTGAAAACTTCACAACACAAAACTCAACAGGAAATCTCATAAGCTCCATTAGTGAAAGAAAGCAAAACCACCACATAAGGTATTGTAATGAACTCATTCTTTATTTATATTGGTGTTAAACCTACTGTATTCCAAGTTCTCTATGGTTCATACCACTTAATACTAGCCATAGATGCATCAAAATAAGCAAACAACACACGAAAAACAGAATCTCTCAAAAACAGAACAGTTTGTATCAATCTGTAACCTATGATTACTTCTGGAACTTTAAAAATACTACCAAAATAGGCAGTCCTGGGAAATTTGTCTATTGATCTACAACAAAAAGAATCAACGCAAAATCACGTTTCTGTGATTTAACAAAACTAATTTCGTGCGTGCAAAGTTTCTGTATTTCAGCAGAATCAAATTAACTATCACCGTAGGTTATCCTATAGGTTCTACTTGGCACAAACACTAACTAAAACATAAAAACACATCTAAACATAAGGTAGATGCAAAATTTATTCCTAAACAGAAGCAAAAACAAAAAACACAAATAAAATTGGGATGCCTCCCAACTAGCGTTATCGTTTAACGCCCCTAGCTAGGCATAAAAGCAAAGATAGATCTAAGTAGTGCCATAATAATAAGATATATCCTAAAAACTCAACTCATATTTTGTATGTTCAGCAGCTAGTTTTCTTTGAGGCAGGCAAAAGTAATCAAAAGGGCTAAATTTAATGGGACAAAAGTCCCCAAGATCAATCACAGAAGGACTGGGTTCCTCCTTTGACCCTTCATATTGCACAACTAATTCATCATTATAGGCATTCTTTTGGCAAAATCTCGTGAGCCTATACTCAAGAGAGTATCCTAGATCATTGTTTCGAAGAGCAAAATCATTATTAAGTTCGGAAATTCTATCAACTAGGACATTGGTAGGAACCTTTTTTCTAAGGTTTTCATTGAAAGCAATATAGTCCAAAGATTGAAAACGCCTAATTTCCTCTTGATCAAAGAGGATCGACTCTATGGGAGGACGGCCGGCGTCCAACCTATAGTGCGCAAAGATTTCTTTGGCCTCTCTTATTATAAATCTAAACTCATGAGCCAAAAAGATAGTAATGCGCGCTTAACAGAAGAATGCTCAATATTAGAAAATTCCAGGAAAATTCTTTGTATGCAAGGATGCATATGCATAAATTGTCTTTCAAGTTCAACTACAAGCATAGCGATAGCATACGCAAGACTACTAGTTCTATGAAGAATAGAACCACCCATAGAAGGTAAAGCACCGGCACAAGTAAAGAAATCTTGAATAACCCCTTTTCCAATAATGTTACCACTACCGATTTGAAACTTTTTAGTATGCTAGATAGGGGGTTCTTCAGCCGGGGCATCAGAATTTTCCATGTTATCATTATTGTCCATATCAATGATAATCTCCCTAGTTTCAGGCATAACAGCAAACAAAGGCGAGGAAGAAGAAAAGATCAAGCGAGAGAGAGGAGAAGATTGGGACAGAGAGGGCGAATCAAACGACAAAGGTGAGGTGGGGGAGATGAAAACGAGAGGCAAATGGCAAATAATGTAAATGCGAGGGAGATGAGTTTGTGATGTCTTGACTTGAGCGAAGACCTCCCCGGCAACGGCGCCTGAAATCCTTCTTGCTACGTCTTGAGCTTGCGTTGGTTTTCTTTGAAGAGGAAAGGGTGATGCAGCAATAGTAGCGTAAGTATTTCCCTCAGTTTTTGAGAACCAAGGTATCAATTCAATAGGAGGCTCCTCAAAAGTCCCATGCACCTACACAAACAAACAAAGAACTCGCAACCAACGCAATAAAGGGGTTGTCAATCCCTTCACGGCCACTTGCGAAAGTGAGATCTGATAGAGATATTATGATAAGATAAATATATTTTTGGTATTTTATAATATAGATTGGAAAACTAAAGATGCAAATAAAAGTAGATTGAAAGCTTATATGATAAAAGATGGACCCGGCGGCCATAGGTTTCACTAGTGGCTTCTCTCAAGATAGCATAAGTATTACGGTGGGTGAACAAATTACTATCGAGCAATTGATAGAAAAGAGAATAATTATGAGATTATCTATGCATGATCATGTATATAGGCATCACGTCCGCGACAAGTAGACCGACTCCTGCCTACATGTACTACTATTACTCCACACATCGACCGTTATCCAACATGCATCTAGAGTATTAAGTTCATAAGAACAGAGTAACGCATTAAGAAAGATGACACGATGTAGAGGGCTAAACTCATGCAATATGATAGAAACCCCATCTTTTTATCCTCGATGGCAACAATACAATATGTGCCTTGCAACCCCTATTGTTACTGGGTAAGGAGAACGCAAGATTGAACCCAAGGCTAAGCACTTCTCCCATTGCAAGAAAGATCAATCTAGTAGGCCAAACCAAACTGATAATTCGAAGAGACTTGCAAAGATAACTCAATCATACATAAAAGAATTCAGAGGAGATTCAAATATTTCTCATAGATAAACCTGATCCTAAACCCACAATTCATCGGATCTCGACAAACACACCACAAAAAGAGTTACATCGAATAGATCTCCGCAAGAGAGGGGGAGAACATGGTATTGAGATCCAAAACGAGAGAAGAAGCCATCTAGCTAATAACTATGGACCCGAAGGTCTGTGGTAAACTACACACTACTCATCGGAGGGGCTATGGTGTTGATATAGAAGCCCTCCGTGATCGATTCCCCCCTCCGGCGGAGCGCCGGTGAAGGCTCCAAGATGGGATCTCGCGGATACATAAGGTTACGGTGGTGGAAATTTTTTTTTCGTTGGCTCCCTGGATGTTTTCGGGGTACGTGGGTATATATAGGAGGAAGAAGTAGGTCGGTTGCCGCCCGAGGGGCCCACGAGATAGGGGGCGCGCCCTCCACCCTCGTGGCCACCTCGGCTACTTCTTGACTTGCACTCCAAGTCCTCTGGATCATGTTCGTTCCAAAAATCACACCCCCGAAGGTTTCATTCCGTTTGGACTCCGTTTGATATTCCTTTTCTTCGAAATACTGAAATAGGCAAAAAAAACAGCAATACGGGCTGGGCCTCCGGTTAGTAGGTTAGTCCCAAAAATGATATAAATGTGTAAAGTAAAGCGCATAAACATCCAAAAAGGGTAATATAATAGCATGGAACAATCAAAACTTAGAGATACGTTGGAGACGTATCAATAATGACCCCCCACTTCTAGATATAGAAAAAGTATATTCACAGGAGCATACACATGTTTTGGTTTGTTGGGATAGTTTGAAGACTGTGTATATGTATTTGCTGATGCTTAATTATTAAAAACTAAAAAGGCGAGCACAGAAGCAGTCCATGATGAAATTTGTAATGATGGAATGAGGATTGGTTATAGTTTCATGTATTACTCGATGGTAGTATCATGATTAGTGCATATTTTGAAGGATTGTCAAGTATAGACAGCTCTTGATTGGTGCATGTTTTTGATGATATGTGCACACATGTAATATTTTTGGTTGGTGCATATTTTTGCTGATTGTTGTTACTTCTTACTTGAATTATGTCAGCCTATCTCCAATTTATGGTATGGACTTGTTGGGGTCAATGAAAATTTGATGTGAGCTAGTAGTTCACATTGCAACAGATTTCTCACTGTTGGATTTTCTGCCATTATACTCCATAATCTTGATTTTACTTGTTGGTATGGGTAGTATTGAGTAAATAAATAGCAAGTATACAAAAGGGTGACTATTGGTCAGCATACCTTGCTCGTTCTCATAGCCTTCACTATGATGTCATCTTGCTTGAGAGATTCTATCATGTCCTTATTCTCACTGGAAATTGGAAAATTAACCTCCAAAGCTACCTCTAAAAATGTTATGTACAGCAGCAAATGCATTATTTGTTTTGTTGGGACAATTTAAAGACTTTATATTTATTACCTGATGGTACCACACAACAGCCCATCAGGAAATTTGCAGTGATCAAAGGCAGATCAGTTATAGTTTCACGTATTGCTCGATGAGAGCAGTTAATCATGGTTCATTTTTACATGGCTACTAATTGGTTGGTTACCAAGTTTTCTTGTCCAGCTCACAAAATTGTAACCTTGAAATATCCTAATTGGTTATGTCTACCCGATGATTATGAGTCTAACCACTAGTCTTGACTAGTCGTGCGAATAGTTGTCGACTAGCTTTTTCATGTAGATGTTTATACATGAACTACGTACTTAGCGAGAAGTATGTGAAAAGATTATTCACATTGTATATGGTGCTAACAAGTCCTAATGGAAGACTGATTTCATATATCAATAACTAACATTTGTTCATTGCAACGCAAGCAACAGGTATGAATGGCAAGGGAAACCATCCTCATCAGCAGTGAAGAGAGTGATCACCGGACCACCTCAGATGATGCTTCAGATGGCACTTCACGTGGGAGTGACGGCTATAGCGCTGATGATGACACCTCTAGCGACTATGACACTGATGATAGTTCTGATGGAGATGGAGATGTGGACCACGATCCTATCTTGGCACTACGGGGTAAAGTTCTATATGACTGGTCAGATATTAAATGAACCGTGAAATATCGAAAGTTGATGTTTGAGTGACACTTGATTACCACACATTACTCTGTTTGGGTTCTAGATGACCTTCCAAATCACGATTGACTGAACTAGAGCTTACATAGAGGAGTGTTTAGTTGTTAGTTTAAATAAATCAAATATTCAATGTGCCCATGTTTCTACGAGATATTGCTGGGTGGATGTGATTGGGTTATCTATGTCCTTCATTTCTTGATCATTGGAGTAGGCATTGATCATTAACCCAGTGCTGATGTTCTAGATCTTAGTATGAAATTATTTACTACTCTATCATCTTAATTTTTTTTAATACAGGTCTGGGATACCTTGTGAGAAAAGGAACTTTCGAGGATCGCATCTTCTAATGCAACCATGTATCGCTAAACGAGGATCGGTGGGACTGTCTCAAATCCATAGTAAAGCAGTGCCAACCTCCCATACCATACTATGTCAACACCGTCTCTCGCTCGGCAGTCATCAGAGGAAGAGCAAGATGGTAAACACTTGGACTTTTCTTTTTGCAAATCATACTTCACTAGTGAAAATGCCATCATGTAGAGACAGAGAGGAGGACAGGCGTGGTTGTGCAAATCATACTTACTTTTTTTTTGTGCAAATCATACTTAATATTTTATGTAACATTATTTATTTCCCTGTGCAATCAGTGCTTCTCAAAGGATTACAGTCAGGCCTACCTCAAAGATTATCTGCGAAAGCCCATGGTTGTGCGTGTCACCAACGAACATTTTGAAGGTAATAAAAAGGTCTTGTTCAAGATGGGCAAGAAGGACGGGCGTGCTATCATGACGAAGAACTGGAGATAATTCGTTGAGGGCGCCAGAATGAAAGAAGATCAAATGGCTATCTTCGGGTTCATGGAAAGGGGTGGAGGTGGGCTTAGGGTGAACATGGTTAGTGGCATGAGGATTCCTTGACCCATGGCAGTAGTTTGACGCTAGTTTTATAATCTGTATGTACTAGCCAATAACTGCAAGTTGGTAGTATCAGCTTTTGGGTCCAGTAAGTGCAACTTAGTAGTAATTGGTACTTGGTAGTAACTGGTACTTTGGTGGTATAACTTTTGGGACCGACTGGGTATGAAGATCGTCCAGTAAGTGGAACTTGGCAGTAACTTGGTGGTACCCTATGTGGCGTAATGTACTTCCTATGCAAGTCTATATATATAACGCACCCTAGTACCCTCCTTGATATAATTACCTTTATGGACTGCAATCATATTTCCTTTTTTTGCCACAGTGATGCTAGTATTTTTAGAATCAAATCTAACCGAGTTTCAAATGGATTGGACAGTACTTTCATTTTTTAACGAGGTTTTTGTGTTGGCTAGTACGAATTATTTTGAAAATGCAGTTTGTATGTGTGTCGCACAAAAAAATGCAATGCAAAACAAAAACTTGCGGGTCGAAATGCAATGCAAAAAATGATGTTTTTGTTACTTTCGAAATGGCATGGAATGCTATTTTCAAAAACAAAGCAAACCATCATGTTTTTTTATTTGAAAAACAGTATACTAAAAAACATGCTATCTTTTAAAAAGCGTAATTAAAAAAATGTTGTTTTCAAAATCAGCACGCTGCTTTCAAAACAACATATTTAAAAAAATCATGTAATTTTTGAAATCAGCATGCTATTTTAAAAATAGCGTTATATTTTTAGAATGAGGCTGTTATTTTGAAATCAGCATGCTATTTTTAAAAATATCATATTCAAACGAACATGATTTTTTTAAATCAGCATGCTATTTTTGAAATCAGCATGCTATTTTAAAAGTAGCATATTGAAAAGAGCATGCTATTTTTAAAATAAGCATGCTATTTTTAAAATAAGCATGATATTTTTGAAAATAGCATGCTATTTTAAAAGTAGCATATTGAAAAGAGCATTATATTTTTTAAAGTAGCATGCTATTTTTAAAATTAGCATGATATTATTGAAATCAGCATGTTATTTTGAAAGTAGCATATTGAAAAGAGCATTATAATTTTAAAAGTAGCATGCTATGTTTGAAATCATATTTTTAAAATCAGCATGCTATTTTTAAAATAGCATGGTATTTTAAAAACAGTATATTCAAAGCAGCATGCTATATTTAAATCCGCATATTCATTCTATTTTATTTTCAATTGAACATGCTTTTTTCAAATGAGCATGCTATTTTTAAAATATCAGTATGCTTATTTTCTATTTGAAAATAAATGATTTTCAAGGTTATTTGAAAACGAGGTTTCTATTAACGTTCTATTTTCTTATATATATAAATTTTTGGTTTCTATCTTATATTTCAAGTATGAAATTTGACTACACTTTGAACAAATTTCAGCAATATATTATGTAAAAAAATGAAAAAAATACAGAAAACCAACTTCACTAAAAATGCATTGTTTCATCGATGTTGATAAATCATAACTAGCCTACCATGTCGACCCGTCCATAATAAAATGAGGGTGTACCAAGGAAATGAGGAATTCACTAATTTTCTCGTCATAGCTACAGAAGCTAACTTGACAGCTCTTATTCGCTCAGCCTGTGGTACATTCTTAGCAGGCCTTTTTGTCTTCATCACCCCTTTGGCCTGTTCTTTACCGCCCTTCCTAGAGTCTTTCCTGGAAAAGTTAACAAACGTCAACACAGTACTAGCGAATACCCGACTTCTAGAGTGAACATGTAAGTACAGACACTAACTTCACTGGTTTTCCTCGCGCACCCTTGTCATCATTCTTTTTCTTCCTCCCAGCATTGACATTTGGAGCGCCCTTGTGTATCCTGCAAAAAATGAAATAGATGAATCTGCAGCCAGCATTTGAAAACATGTTTAAGTATGAACAATTGTGCTAATGCCCACTTGTTTGGTTTTGCATAATCCTCTTCTGCAACCTCCAATGGTCTCTTCCTAGCCCTCCTCAGCCCACCATCTTCTGCATCTGAATCTTCCTCTTCTTTCACATCTGAATCTCCCTCTTCTTCTGCATCTGAATCTCCCTCTTCTTCTGCATCTGAATATTCCTCTTCTTCTGTACCTGAATCTTCCTCTTCTTCTGTATCGGCCTCTGTCTCTTCTTCTGTACCTGCCTCTGTCTCTTCTTCTGTATCTGACCCTGTCTCTTCTTTTTGCTTCTTCCTCCTTGTGCTATTTGATTTCCCTGATTTTTTTCCTGTGTAAATTGAAGAAAAACATGTGAACACTCTCCGGGAGAACATATTAACACTGTAAGCATGTATGGAAATGAACAATGAGATTAACATGTGCACTAACTTCGTAGCTTTTTTTGAATCTTCCTCTTCTTCTCTATCTGAATCTGTGTCTTCTTCTGTCTCTGAGTCTTTCTCTTTTCGCTTCTTCCTCCTTGTGACCTTTGATTTCCTCGATTTGCTCCTGAGTAAATTGAAGAAAAAGAGAGAACATATTAACATTGTAAGCATGTATGGAAATGAACAATGAGATAAACATGTGCACTAAGATCGTTGCTTTTTTTCTCTCTCATCCGCTTGCCCCTGGATTTAATCCTCTTGTTCAATTATTCGGTAGTTGGTCTCCCTTTTGAATTATTTTGATTGTATTTTCCATGTCATCAGTGCAACATTCGCGAGCAGCAGAGAAGCATGCCGACAAAGGAACAAACGATTTATGGCCTTCATCCAAATCAGTTTTTTCTCCATCAACCAATATACTCTGGAGGAGCTCCATCAGCTGTTCTGACTGTGAATCGCTAGTTGCGGCTGTGAATAAAGCGTCACTAGCCATGTTGCGTAGTTGATGATACTTATTCATGTGATCAGACCATACATGAGTATTCGCAGTCCTCGAAGAAGGGAACGCTGGCTTGGCATGCATTGTCCATCTTTTCTTGACAATTTTTTTTGGAAATGTGCGTACACCAAGATGATCCAGAAAGCAGAATATATGTGTGCATGGGTAATCCTGGCTTTCCAACTTTTTACATTTACAAGCTGCATCATCCAGTCTTGCTCCTGTAAACAGACAACTCACGTGATATATAAAATCCACAGGCTTAGCATCCATGCCTTGTGCATCCAACTTTTTAGTATGCTAGATAGGGGGTTCTTCAGCCGGGGCATCAGAATTTTCCATGTTATCATTATTGTCCATATCGACGATAATCTCCCCAGTTTCAGGCATAACAGCAAACAAAGGCGAGGAAGAAGAAAAGATCAAGCGAGAGAGAGGAGAAGATTGGGACAGAGAGGGCGAATCAAACGACAAAGGTGAGGTGGGGGAGATGAAAACGAGAGGCAAATGGCAAATAATGTAAATGCGAGGGAGATGAGTTTGTGATGTCTTGACTTGAGCGAAGACCTCCCCGGCAACGGCGCCTGAAATCCTTCTTGCTACGTCTTGAGCTTGCGTTGGTTTTCTTTGAAGAGGAAAGGGTGATGCAGCAATAGTAGCGTAAGTATTTCCCTCAGTTTTTGAGAACCAAGGTATCAATTCAGTAGGAGGCTCCTCAAAAGTCCCACGCACCTACACAAACAAACAAAGAACTCGCAACCAACGCAATAAAGGGGTTGTCAATCCCTTCATGGCCACTTGCGAAAGTGAGATATAATAGAGTTATTATGATAAGATAAATATATTTTTGGTATTTTATAATATAGATTGGAAAACTAAAGATGCAAATAAAAGTAGATTGAAAGCTTATATGATAAAAGATGGACCCGGCGGCCATAGGTTTCACTAGTGGCTTCTCTCAAGATAGCATAAGTATTACGGTGGGTGAACAAATTACTATCGAGCAATTGATAGAAAAGCGAATAATTATGAGATTATCTATGCATGATCATGTATATAGGCATCACGTCCGCGACAGGTAGACCGACTCCTGCCTGCATGTACTACTATTACTCCACACATCGACCGTTATCCAACATGCATCTAGAGTATTAAGTTCATAAGAACAGAGTAACGCATTAAGAAAGATGACACGATGTAGAGGGCTAAACTCATGCAATATGGTATAAACCCCATCTTTTTATCCTCGATGGCAACAATACAATATGTGCCTTGCAACCCCTATTGTCACTGGGTAAGGAGACCGCAAGATTGAACCCAAGGCTAAGCACTTCTCCCATTGCAAGAAAGATCAATCTAGTAGGCCAAACCAAACTGATAATTCGAAGAGACTTGCAAAGATAACTCAATCATACATAAAAGAATTCAGAGGAGATTCAAATATTTCTCATAGATAAACCTGATCCTAAACCCACAATTCATCGGATCTCGACAAACACACCACAAAAAGAGTTACATCGAATAGATCTCCGCAAGAGAGGGGGAGAACATGGTATTGAGATCCAAAACGAGAGAAGAAGCCATCTAGCTAATAACTATGGACCCGAAGGTCTGTGGTAAACTACACACTACTCATCGGAGGGGCTATGGTGTTGATATAGAAGCCCTTCGTGATCGATTCCCCCCTCCGGCGGAGCGCCGGTGAAGGCTCCAAGATGGGATATCGCGGATACATAAGGTTACGGTGGTGGAAATTGTTTTTCGTTGGCTCCCTGGATGTTTTCAGGGTACGTGGGTATATATAGGAGGAAGAAGTAGGTCGGTTGCCGCCCGAGGGGCCCACGAGATAGGGGGCGCGCCCTCCACCCTCGTGGCCACCTCGGCTACTTCTTGACTTGCACTCCAAGTCCTCTGGATCATGTTCGTTCCAAAAATCACACCCCCGAAGGTTTCATTCCGTTTGGACTCCGTTTAATATTCCTTTTCTTCGAAATACTGAAATAGGCAAAAAAACAGCAATACGGGCTGGGCCTCCGGTTAGTAGGTTAGTCCCAAAAATGATATAAATATGTAAAGTAAAGCGCATAAACATCCAAAAAGGGTAATATAATAGCATGGAACAATCAAAACTTAGAGATACGTTGGAGACGTATCAAAAATGACCCCCCACTTCTAGATATAGAAAAAGTATATTCACAGGAGCATACACATGTTTTGGTTTGTTGGGATAGTTTGAAGACTGTGTATATGTATTTGCTGATGCTTAGTTATTAAAAACTAAAAAGGCGAGCACAGAAGCAGTCCATGATGAAATTTGTAATGATGGAATGAGGATTGGTTATAGTTTCATGTATTACTCGATGGTAGTATCATGATTAGTGCATATTTTGAAGGATTGTCAAGTATAGACAGCTCTTGATCGGTGCATGTTTTTGATGATATGTGCACACATGTAATATTTTTGGTTGGTGCATATTTTTGCTGATTGTTGTTACTTCTTACTTGAATTATGTCAGCCTATCTCCAATTTATGGTATGGACTTGTTGGGGTCAATGAAAATTTGATGTGAGCTAGTAGTTCACATTGCAACAGATTTCTCACTGTTGGATTTTCTGCCATTATACTCCATAATCTTGATTTTACTTGTTGGTATGGGTAGTATTGAGTAAATAAATAGCAAGTATACAAAAGGGTGACTATTGGTCAGCATACCTTGCTCGTTCTCATAGCCTTCACTATGATGTCATCTTGCTTGAGAGATTCTATCATGTCCTTATTCTCACTGGAAATTGGAAAATTAACCTCCAAAGCTACCTCTAAAAATGTTATGTACAGCAGCAAATGCATTATTTGTTTTGTTGGGACAATTTAAATACTTTATATTTATTACCTGATGGTACCACACAACAGCCCATCAGGAAATTTGCAGTGATCAAAGGCAGATCAGTTATAGTTTCACGTATTGCTCGATGAGAGCAGTTAATCATGGTTCATTTTTACATGGCTACTAATTGGTTGGTTACCAAGTTTTCTTGTCCAGCTCACAAAATTGTAACCTTGAAATATCCTAATTGGTTATGTCTACCCGATGATTATGAGTCTAACCACTAGTCTTGACTAGTCGTGCGAATAGTTGTCGACTAGCTTTTTCGTGTAGATGTTTATACATGAACTACGTACTTAGCGAGAAGTATGTGAAAAGATTATTCACATTGTATATGGTGCTAACAAGTCCTAATGGAAGACTGATTTCATATATCAATAACTAACATTTGTTCATTGCAATGCAAGCAACAGGTTTGAATGGCAAGGGAAACCATCCTCATCAGCAGTGAAGAGAGTGATCACCGGACCACCTCAGATGATGCTTCAAATGGCTATAGCGCTGATGATGACACCTCTAGCGACTATGACACTGATGATTGTTCTGATGGAGATGGAGATGTGGACCACGATCCTATCTTGGCACTACGGGGTAAAGTTCTATATGACTGGTCAGATATTAAATGAACCGTGAAATATCGAAAGTTGATGTTTGAGTGACACTTGATTACCACACATTACTCTGTTTGGGTTCTAGATGACCTTCCAAATCACGATTGACTGAACTAGAGCTTACATAGTGGAGTGTTTAGTTGTTAGTTTAAATAAATCAAATATTCAATGTGCCCATGTTTCTACGAGATATTGCTGGGTGGATGTGATTGGGTTATCTATGTCCTTCATTTCTTGATCATTGGAGTAGGCATTGATCGTTAACCCAGTGCTGATGTTCTAGATCTTAGTATGAAATTATTTACTACTCTATCATCTTAATTTTTTTAATACAGGTCTGGGATACCTTGTGAGAAAAGGAACTTTCGAGGATCGCATCTTCTAATGCAACCATGTATCGCTAAACGAGGATCGGTGGGACTGTCTCAAATCCATAGTAAAGCAGTGCCAACCTCCCATACCATACTATGTCAACACCGTCTCTCGCTCGGCAGTCATCAGAGGAAGAGCAAGATGGTAAACACTTGGACTTTTCTTTTTGCAAATCATACTTCACTAGTGAAAATGCCATCATGTAGAGACAGAGAGGAGGACAGGCGTGGTTGTGCAAATCATACTTACTTTTTTTTGTGCAAATCATACTTAATATTTTATGTAACATTATTTATTTCCCTGTGCAATCAGTGCTTCTCAAAGGATTACAGTCAGGCCTACCTCAAAGATTATCTGCGAAAGCCCATGGTTGTGCGTGTCACCAACGAACATTTTGAAGGTAATAAAAAGGTCTTGTTCAAGATGGGCAAGAAGGACGGGCGTGCTATCATGACGAAGAACTGGAGATAATTCGTTGAGGGCGCCAGAATGAAAGAAGATCAAATGGCTATCTTCGGGTTCATGGAAAGGGGTGGAGGTGGGCTTAGGGTGAACATGGTTAGTGGCATGAGGATTCCTTGACCCATGGCAGTAGTTTGACGCTAGTTTTATAATCTGTATGTACTAGCCAATAACTGCAAGTTGGTAGTATCAGCTTTTGGGTCCAGTAAGTGCAACTTAGTAGTAATTGGTACTTGGTAGTAACTGGTACTTTGGTGGTATAACTTTTGGGAACGACTGGGTATGAAGATCGTCCAGTAAGTGGAACTTGGCAGTAACTTGGTGGTACCCTATGTGGCGTAATGTACTTGCTATGCAAGTCTATATATATAACGCACCCTAGTACCCTCCTTGATATAATTACCTTTATGGACTGCAATCATATTTCCTTTTTTTGCCACAGTGATGCTAGTATTTTTAGAATCAAATCTAACCGAGTTTCAAATGGATTGGACAGTACTTTCATTTTTTAACGAGGTTTTTGTGTTGGCTAGTACGAATTATTTTGAAAATGCGGTTTGTATGTGTGTCGCACAAAAAAATGCAATGCAAAACAAAAACTTGCGGGTCGAAATGCAATGCAAAAAATGATGTTTTTGTTACTTTCGAAATGGCATGGAATGCTATTTTCAAAAACAAAGCAAACCATCATGTTTTTTTATTTGAAAAACAGTATACTAAAAAACATGCTATCTTTTAAAAAGCGTAATTAAAAAAATGCTGTTTTCAAAATCAGCACGCTGCTTTCAAAACAACATATTTAAAAAAATCATGTAATTTTTGAAATCAGCATGCTATTTTAAAAATAGCGTTATATTTTTAGAATGAGGCTGTTATTTTGAAATCAGCATGCTATTTTTAAAAATATCATATTCAAAAGAACATGATTTTTTTAAATCAGCATGCTATTTTTGAAATCAGCATGCTATTTTAAAAGTAGCATATTGAAAAGAGCATGCTATTTTTAAAATAAGCATGCTATTTTTAAAATAAGCATGATATTTTTGAAAATAGCATGCTATTTTAAAAGTAGCATATTGAAAAGAGCATTATATTTTTTAAAGTAGCATGCTATTTTTAAAATTAGCATGATATTATTGAAATCAGCATGTTATTTTGAAAGTAGCATATTGAAAAGAGCATTATAATTTTAAAAGTAGCATGCTATGTTTGAAATCATATTTTTAAAATCAGCATGCTATTTTTAAAATAGCATGGTATTTTAAAAACAGTATATTCAAAGCAGCATGCTATTTTTAAATCCGCATATTCATTCTATTTTATTTTCAATTGAACATGCTTTTTTCAAATGAGCATGCTATTTTTAAAATATCAGTATGCTTATTTTCTATTTGAAAATAAATGATTTTCAAGGTTATTTGAAAACGAGGTTTCTATTAACGTTCTATTTTCTTATATATATAAATTTTTGGTTTCTATCTTATATTTCAAGTATGAAATTTGACTACACTTTGAACAAATTTCAGCAATATATTATGTAAAAAAATGAAAAAAATACAGAAAACCAACTTCACTAAAAATGCATTGTTTCATCGATGTTGATAAATCATAACTAGCCTACCATGTCGACCCGTCCATAATAAAATGAGGGTGTACCAAGGAAATGAGGAATTCACTAATTTTCTCGTCATAGCTACAGAAGCTAACTTGACAGCTCTTATTCGCTCAGCCTGTGGTACATTCTTAGCAGGCCTTTTTGTCTTCATCACCCCTTTGGCCTGTTCTTTACCGCCCTTCCTAGAGTCTTTCCTGGAAAAGTTAACAAACGTCAACACAGTACTAGCGAATACCCGACTTCTAGAGTGAACATGTAAGTACAGACACTAACTTCACTGGTTTTCCTCGCGCACCCTTGTCATCATTCTTTTTCTTCCTCCCAGCATTGACATTTGGAGCGCCCTTGTGTATCCTGCAAAAAATGAAATAGATGAATCTGCAGCCAGCATTTGAAAACATGTTTAAGTATGAACAATTGTGCTAATGCCCACTTGTTTGGTTTTGCATAATCCTCTTCTGCAACCTCCAATGGTCTCTTCCTAGCCCTCCTCAGCCCACCATCTTCTGCATCTGAATCTTCCTCTTCTTTCACATCTGAATCTCCCTCTTCTTCTGCATCTGAATCTCCCTCTTCTTCTGCATCTGAATATTCCTCTTCTTCTGTACCTGAATCTTCCTCTTCTTCTGTATCGGCCTCTGTCTCTTCTTCTGTACCTGCCTCTGTCTCTTCTTCTGTATCTGACCCTGTCTCTTCTTTTTGCTTCTTCCTCCTTGTGCTATTTGATTTCCCTGATTTTTTTCCTGTGTAAATTGAAGAAAAACATGTGAACACTCTCCGGGAGAACATATTAACACTGTAAGCATGTATGGAAATGAACAATGAGATTAACATGTGCACTAACTTCGTAGCTTTTTTTGAATCTTCCTCTTCTTCTCTATCTGAATCTGTGTCTTCTTCTGTCTCTGAGTCTTTCTCTTTTCGCTTCTTCCTCCTTGTGACCTTTGATTTCCTCGATTTGCTCCTGAGTAAATTGAAGAAAAAGAGAGAACATATTAACATTGTAAGCATGTATGGAAATGAACAATGAGATAAACATGTGCACTAAGATCGTTGCTTTTTTTCTCTCTCATCCGCTTGCCCCTGGATTTAATCCTCTTGTTCAATTATTCGGTAGTTGGTCTCCCTTTTGAATTATTTTGATTGTATTTTCCATGTCATCAGTGCAACATTCGCGAGCAGCAGAGAAGCATGCCGACAAAGGAACAAACGATTTATGGCCTTCATCCAAATCAGTTTTTTCTCCATCAACCAATATACTCTGGAGGAGCTCCATCAGCTGTTCTGACTGTGAATCGCTAGTTGCGGCTGTGAATAAAGCGTCACTAGCCATGTTGCGTAGTTGATGATACTTATTCATGTGATCAGACCATACATGAGTATTCGCAGTCCTCGAAGAAGGGAACGCTGGCTTGGCATGCATTGTCCATCTTTTCTTGACAATTTTTTTTGGAAATGTGCGTACACGAAGATGATCCAGAACGCAGAATATATGTGTGCATGGGTAATCCTGGCTTTCCAACTTTTTACATTTACAAGCTGCATCATCCAGTCTTGCTCCTGTAAACAGACAACTCACGTGATATATAAAATCCACAGGCTTAGCATCCATGCCTTGTGCATCCAACTTTTTAGTATGCTAGATAGGGGGTTCTTCAGCCGGGGCATCAGAATTTTCCATGTTATCATTATTGTCCATATCGACGATAATCTCCCCAGTTTCAGGCATAACAGCAAACAAAGGCGAGGAAGAAGAAAAGATCAAGCGAGAGAGAGGAGAAGATTGGGACAAAGAGGGCGAATCAAACGACAAAGGTGAGGTGGGGGAGATGAAAACGAGAGGCAAATGGCAAATAATGTAAATGCGAGGGAGATGAGTTTGTGATGTCTTGACTTGAGCGAAGACCTCCCCGGCAACGGCGCCTGAAATCCTTCTTGCTACGTCTTGAGCTTGCGTTGGTTTTCTTTGAAGAGGAAAGGGTGATGCAGCAATAGTAGCGTAAGTATTTCCCTCAGTTTTTGAGAACCAAGGTATCAATTCAGTAGGAGGCTCCTCAAAAGTCCCACGCACCTACACAAACAAACAAAGAACTCGCAACCAACGCAATAAAGGGGTTGTCAATCCCTTCACGGCCACTTGCGAAAGTGAGATATAATAGACATATTATGATAAGATAAATATATTTTTGGTATTTTATAATATAGATTGGAAAACTAAAGATGCAAATAAAAGTAGATTGAAAGCTTATATGATAAAAGATGGACCCGGCGGCCATAGGTTTCACTAGTGGCTTCTCTCAAGATAGCATAAGTATTACGGTGGGTGAACAAATTACTATCGAGCAATTGATAGAAAAGCGAATAATTATGAGATTATCTATGCATGATCATTTATATAGGCATCACGTCCGCGACAAGTAGACCAACTCCTGCCTGCATGTACTACTATTACTCCACACATCGACCGTTATCCAACATGCATCTAGAGTATTAAGTTCATAAGAACAGAGTAACGCATTAAGAAAGATGACACGATGTAGAGGGCTAAACTCATGCAATATGGTATAAACCCCATCTTTTTATCCTCGATGGCAACAATACAATATGTGCCTTGCAACCCCTATTGTCACTGGGTAAGGAGACCGCAAGATTGAACCCAAGGCTAAGCACTTCTCCCATTGCAAGAAAGATCAATCTAGTAGGCCAAACCAAACTGATAATTCGAAGAGACTTGCAAAGATAACTCAATCATACATAAAAGAATTCAGAGGAGATTCAAATATTTCTCATAGATAAACCTGATCCTAAACCCACAATTCATCGGATCTCGACAAACACACCACAAAAAGAGTTACATCGAATAGATCTCCGCAAGAGAGGGGGAGAACATGGTATTGAGATCCAAAACGAGAGAAGAAGCCATCTAGCTAATAACTATGGACCCGAAGGTCTGTGGTAAACTACACACTACTCATCGGAGGGGCTATGGTGTTGATATAGAAGCCCTCCGTGATCGATTCCCCCCTCCGGCGGAGCGCCGGTGAAGGCTCCAAGATGGGATCTCACGGATACATAAGGTTACGGTGGTGGAAATTGTTTTTCGTTGGCTCCCTGGATGTTTTCGGGGTACGTGGGTATATATAGGAGGAAGAAGTAGGTCGGTTGCCGCCCGAGGGGCCCACGAGATAGGGGGCGCGCCCTCCACCCTCGTGGCCACCTCGGCTACTTCTTGACTTGCACTCCAAGTCCTCTGGATCATGTTCGTTCCAAAAATCACACCCCCGAAGGTTTCATTCCGTTTGGACTCCGTTTGATATTCCTTTTCTTCGAAATACTGAAATAGGCAAAAAAAACAGCAATACGGGTTGGGCCTCCGGTTAGTAGGTTAGTCCCAAAAATGATATAAATGTGTAAAGTAAAGCGCATAAACATCCAAAAAGGGTAATATAATAGCATGGAACAATCAAAACTTAGAGATACGTTGGAGACGTATCAAAAATGACCCCCCACTTCTAGATATAGAAAAAGTATATTCACAGGAGCATACACATGTTTTGGTTTGTTGGGATAGTTTGAAGACTGTGTATATGTATTTGCTGATGCTTAGTTACTAAAAACTAAAAAGGCGAGCACAGAAGCAGTCCATGATGAAATTTGTAATGATGGAATGACGATTGGTTATAGTTTCATGTATTACTCGATGGTAGTATCATGATTAGTGCATATTTTGAAGGATTGTCAAGTATAGACAGCTCTTGATCGGTGCATGTTTTTGATGATATGTGCACACATGTAATATTTTTGGTTGGTGCATATTTTTGCTGATTGTTGTTACTTCTTACTTGAATTATGTCAGCCTATCTCCAATTTATGGTATGGACTTGTTGGGGTCAATGAAAATTTGATGTGAGCTAGTAGTTCACATTGCAACAGATTTCTCACTGTTGGATTTTCTGCCATTATACTCCATAATCTTGATTTTACTTGTTGGTATGGGTAGTATTGAGTAAATAAATAGCAAGTATACAAAAGGGTGACTATTGGTCAGCATACCTTGCTCGTTCTCATAGCCTTCACTATGATGTCATCTTGCTTGAGAGATTCTATCATGTCCTTATTCTCACTGGAAATTGGAAAATTAACCTCCAAAGCTACCTCTAAAAATGTTATGTACAGCAGCAAATGCATTATTTGTTTTGTTGGGACAATTTAAAGACTTTATATTTATTACCTGATGGTACCACACAACAGCCCATCAGGAAATTTGCAGTGATCAAAGGCAGATCAGTTATAGTTTCACGTATTGCTCCATGAGAGCAGTTAATCATGGTTCATTTTTACATGGCTACTAATTGGTTGGTTACCAAGTTTTCTTGTCCAGCTCACAAAATTGTAACCTTGAAATATCCTAATTGGTTATGTCTACCCGATGATTATGAGTCTAACCACTAGTCTTGACTAGTCGTGCGAATAGTTGTCGACTAGCTTTTTCGTGTAGATGTTTATACATGAACTACGTACTTAGCGAGAAGTATGTGAAAAGATTATTCACATTGTATATGGTGCTAACAAGTCCTAATGGAAGACTGATTTCATATATCAATAACTAACATTTGTTCATTGCAATGCAAGCAACAGGTTTGAATGGCAAGGGAAACCATCCTCATCAGCAGTGAAGAGAGTGATCACCGGACCACCTCAGATGATGCTTCAGATGGCACTTCACGTGGGAGTGACGGCTATAGCGCTGATGATGACACCTCTAGCGACTATGACACTGATGATAGTTCTGATGGAGATGGAGATGTGGACCACGATCCTATCTTGGCACTACGGGGTAAAGTTCTATATGACTGGTCAGATATTAAATGAACCGTGAAATATCGAAAGTTGATGTTTGAGTGACACTTGATTACCACACATTACTCTGTTTGGGTTCTAGATGACCTTCCAAATCACGATTGACTGAACTAGAGCTTACATAGAGGAGTGTTTAGTTGTTAGTTTAAATAAATCAAATATTCAATGTGCCCATGTTTCTACGAGATATTGCTGGGTGGATGTGATTGGGTTATTATGTCCTTCATTTCGTGATCATTGGAGTAGGCATTGATCATTAACCCAGTGCTGATGTTCTAGATCTTAGTATGAAATTATTTACTACTCTATCATCTTAATTTTTTTTAATACAGGTCTGGGATACCTTGTGAGAAAAGGAACTTTCGAGGATCGCATCTTCTAATGCAACCATGTATCGCTAAACGAGGATCGGTGGGACTGTCTCAAATCCATAGTAAAGCAGTGCCAACCTCCCATACCATACTATGTCAACACCGTCTCTCGCTCGGCAGTCATCAGAGGAAGAGCAAGATGGTAAACACTTGGACTTTTCTTTTTGCAAATCATACTTCACTAGTGAAAATGCCATCATGTAGAGACAGAGAGGAGGACAGGCGTGGTTGTGCAAATCATACTTACTTTTTTTGTGCAAATCATACTTAATATTTTATGTAACATTATTTATTTCCTTGTGCAATCAGTGCTTCTCAAAGTATTACAGTCAGGCCTACCTCAAAGATTATCTGTGAAAGCCCATGGTTGTGCGTGTCACCAATGGACATTTTGAAGGTAATAAAAAGGTCTTGTTCAAGATGGGCAAGAAGGACGGGCGTGCTATCATGACGAAGAACTAGAGAGAATTCGTTGAGGGCGCCAGAATGAAAGAAGATCAAATGGCTATCTTCGGGTTCATGGAAAGGGGTGGAGGTGGGCTTAGGGTGAACATGGTTAGTGGCATGAGGATTCCTTGACCCATGGCAGTAGTTTGACGCTAGTTTTATAATCTGTATGTACTAGCCAATAACTGCAAGTTGGTAGTATCAGCTTTTGGGTCCAGTAAGTGCAACTTAGTAGTAATTGGTACTTGGTAGTAACTGGTACTTTGGTGGTATAACTTTTGGGACCGACTGGGTATGAAGATCGTCCAGTAAGTGGAACTTGGCAGTAACTTGGTGGTACCCTATGTGGCGTAATGTACTTGCTATGCAAGTCTATATATATAACGCACCCTAGTACCCTCCTTGATATAATTACCTTTATGGACTGCAATTATATTTCCTTTTTTTGCCACAGTGATGCTAGTATTTTTAGAATCAAATCTAACCGAGTTTCAAATGGATTGGACAGTACTTTCATTTTTTTTAACGAGGTTTTTGTGTTGGCTAGTACGAATTATTTTGAAAATGCGGTTTGTATGTGTGTCGCACAAAAAAATGCAATGCAAAACAAAAACTTGCGGGTCGAAATGCAATGCAAAAAATGATGTTTTTGTTACTTTCGAAATGGCATGGAATGCTATTTTCAAAAACAAAGCAAACCATCATGTTTTTTTATTTGAAAAACAGTATACTAAAAAACATGCTATCTTTTAAAAAGCGTAATTAAAAAAATGATGTTTTCAAAATCAGCACGCTGCTTTCAAAACAACATATTTAAAAAAATCATGTAATTTTTGAAATCAGCATGCTATTTTAAAAATAGCGTTATATTTTTAGAATGAGGCTGTTATTTTGAAATCAGCATGCTATATTTAAAAATATCATATTCAAAAGAACATGATTTTTTTAAATCAGCATGCTATTTTAAAAGTAGCATATTGAAAAGAGCATGCTATTTTTAAAATAAGCATGCTATTTTTAAAATAAGCATGATATTTTTGAAAATAGCATGCTATTTTAAAAGTAGCATATTAAAAAGAGCATTATATTTTTTAAAGTAGCATGCTATTTTTAAAATTAGCATGATATTATTGAAATCAGCATGTTATTTTGAAAGTAGCATATTGAAAAGAGCATTATAATTTTAAAAGTAGCATGCTATGTTTGAAATCATATTTTTAAAATCAGCATGCTATTTTTAAAATAGCATGGTATTTTAAAAATAGTATATTCAAAGCAGCATGCTATTTTTAAATCC
>NC_041385.1:781425514-781430220 GCF_002162155.2 Triticum dicoccoides | reverse complement strand
CATGATAGATCTGAAGAAGGCCATGACCAAGATCATGGAGTTGGAGGAAGAACTCAAGTCTACACGCGATGGACATGAGGAGGAAATAGCAACACTCGTGGAGAAGAATGATGATCTGAAGAAGAAGCTAAAGGTATTCATGGGATTTCCCGCGACTGGAGGAGAAGACGAAGATTGCACTTGTCCAGAGAACTACATCATCATCGACGACACCGACTCGGACCCAAACGATAGCGATGATGACTATGTTGATGAAGCTGGAGCAGATATCATGGAGTCTTCATCGGAGCAGTTTTTCTAGTCGACCACCATAACAATAGTAGTATTCCCCTATGTATCTAGTATAGTCCGAGCACTTTTATAACGGTAGTTAGACCGTTGTATGCCCTTGTTTGATTGAATGAAGTAATTTTGTTTGCATTTGTCTCATGTGCATATGGGTAGTGTTTTCTCTCTAGACCTCTTTCTATTCTATATTCTCATCTATTCTAAACCCTCAGATGCCTCTGAGACGTGACAATGGATTTGCTTTCCCACCGGAGCTCACTCAGTTGATCCAGCAGCAGAATGCCTTGATGCAGTTGCTAGTCCAGAATCAGAATCAGGGGAACAACAACAACAACCCACCACCGCCACCACATGTTGATCACTTAACCCGTTTTCTTAGACTGAATTCGTCGGTGTTCTCCTGTAGCACCGAGCCGATAGTTGCAGATGATTGGCTCTGCAAGACAACAAGGGAGTTGACCACTGCAGGATGCACAGATGCGGAAAGGGTGCATTTTTCTGCCCATCAACTTGAAGGACCCGCAGCATCATGGTGGGAGAATTTCACAGCCACTTATCCTATCGACACTGTCACATGGGATCAGTTTCAGCAGGCTTTTCATACTGCCCATGTTTCAGCAGGAGCTATGGCCATGAAGAAGCGTGAGTTTCGCAACTTGCGCCAAGGAGGACGAACAGTTGGCCAGTATGTGGATGACTTTAACTACTAGGGAAAACCCTAGTAGTAGCGCGGGTTTTAAGGCTATCAGCAGCAACGGTCAGAACTGTACCAACCAATCAACCCCAGCCAAGAGAGACCTGAGCCAAGTCACTTGCTATAAGTGTTAGAAGACCGAACATTATGCCAATGAATGTCCTGAAGCCCAGAATGGAAATGGCAATGGAAGCTCTGGGAAGAAGCCGAACCCTTTCAACAGGGGACAGGTGAACCACGTTAACGTGGAGGAAGTTGAAGCCCAGCCAGATGCAGTAATATGTAAGTTTTTGGTTAAGTCATTAACTGCAATCGTTCTTTTTGATACTGGTGCATCGCATTCATACATATCAAGGGGATTTGTGGATAAATATAAACTGCCCACCAAGGTTCTTAGAACACCAATGCTAGTAAGCTCACCAGGAGCCGAGTATATGGCCAGTCGAGGATGTTTTCAAGTGCCATTGAGTATAGGTAGGCATGTTTTCCTCTCGGACTTAATCATTTTGGAATCACAAGGTTTGGATGTAATTTTGGGTATGGATTGGCTGTCGATGTATGGAGGAAACATCGATTGCGCCAGTAAGTCGATTTTGCTTACCACCCCAGAAGGAAGAAGGATCAAGTATGTATCACGGCATGAGCCGAAGAAGACACAAGTAAATTCCTTATCAGGAGTTGTGCAGGAGGAAGTACCAGTGGTGAAGGATTTCCCTGATGTATTTCCAGAAGAGTTGCCAGGCATGCCACCGGATAGAGACATTGAGTTTTTGATTGAGCTTTTGCCAGGCACAAGGCCGATATCTAAGAGACCGTACTGGATGCCCGCACAAGATTTGGAGGAAATTAAGAAGTAGATTAAGGAGTTACTGGATAAAGGCTATATTCGCCCAAGTTCTTCACCTTGGGGATCACCAGTGCTTCTAGTGGAGAATAGGGATGGATCGTTGAGGATGGTTGTTGATTATCAAGGACTGAATGAAGTAACGATCAAGAACAAGTACCCACTGCCGATGATCAATGATCTGTTTGACCAATTGCAAGGAGCTAAGGTATTTTCCAAGATCGATTTGCGATCGGGATACCATCAGTTGAAGATTCGAGAGCAGGATATACGTAAGACGGCTTTTACCACCAGATACGGGCTGTATGAGTATACCGTTATGTCATTTGGTCTGACTAATGCACCTACCTATTTCATGAACATGATGAACAAGGTGTTTATGGAGTTTCTGGATAAGTTCGTCGTGGTGTTCATTGATGATATTTTGGTCTACTCGAAGAATGAAGAAGAGCATAAGGAGCATTTGCGTTTGGTACTGGAGAAGCTCAGAGAACATCAGTTATACGCCAAGTTCAGCAAATGTGAGTTTTGGTTGAAAGAAGTTGGATTCCTCAGACATGTTATATCCGGAGAAGGAATAGCAGTAGATCCCACCAAGGTTGTCATTGTGACAAATTGGGTAGTACCAACAATAGTTGGAGAGATCCGGAGTTTTCTTGGACTGGTAGGATACTACCGGAGATTCATTGAGAATTTCTCGAAGATTGCAAAACCAATGACGGAGTTGTTGAAGAAGGATACCAAGTTCAAATGGACTGAGGAATGTGAGGCCAGTTTCCAAGAGTTGAAGAAACGTTTGGTTACATCACCAGTGTTGATTCTGCCAGATCAGTGCAAGGATTACGAGGTGTATTGCGACGCTTCTCGTCGAGGACTTGGATCAGTGCTAATGCAGGAGGGAAGAGTTGCTTCGTATGCTTCACAACAGCTTAAGCCCCATGAGCTGAATTATGCTACACATGATTTGGAGTTAGCAGCCGTAGTGCACGCATTGAAGACATTTTCTCATTGGAAACCATTGTGAGGTGTACACGAATCACAAGAGTTTGAAGTACATTTTCACACAGAAGGAGCTGAATCTTAGACAAAGGAGATGGTTGGAGCTCATCAAGGATTATGATATGAGATTGCATTATCACCCCAGAAAGGCTAACGTAGTAGCCGATGCATTGAGCCGCAAGAGCCATGTCAATACGCTCATGACCAGAGAGTTACCAATGGAGTTAGCCGAGGATCTTCGAGAGCTATGTTTGGAAATAGTTCCGAGAGGCTATGTAGCAGCATTCGAGATTCAGTCTACTTTGATGGATAAGATCAGAGAAGCCCAGAAGACTGACAAGGAGATTGCCTCTATAAAGGAGAAAATGAGCAAGGGAAATGCTAAAGGATTTCGTGAGGATGAGCACGATACCTTATGGTTTGAGGACCGCGTTTATGTGCCTAATGATCCGGAGATCAGGAAGTTGATTCTACAAGAGGCCCATGGTTCACCGTACTTGATTTACCTAGGAAATACCAAGATGTATTTGGATTTAAAGGATACTTTCTGGTGGACCGGAATGAAGAAGGATATTGCGGAGTATGTAGCAGTTTGTGATGTATGTCAGAGAGTGAAGGCAAAGCATCAGAAGCCAGCCGGATTGTTACAGCCATTGCTGATACCCGAATGGAAGTGGGATAAGTTAGGCATGGATTTCATCACGGGATTGCCCAGGACTCGTTCAGGCTATGACTCGATTTGGGTTGTAGTCGATCGTTTGACGAAAGTAGCTCATTTCATCCCAGTGAAGACCACTTACACCAGTGCTAAGTTGGCTAAGATATACATAAACAGGATCGTATGTCTGCATGGAGTTCCGAGGAGCATCATATCAGATAGAGGAATCCAATTTACCTCAAAGTTCTGGAATTAGTTACATGAAACTTTGGGTACCAGGCTAGAGTTCAGTACAACCTTTCATCCATAGACAGATGGACAGACTGGGAGAGTCAACCAGATTTTGGAGGATATGCTGAGAGCTTGTGCGCTAGATTATGGATCTAGTTGGGATGACAATTTGCCATATGCAGAGTTCTCTTACAAAAACAGTTATCAATCCAGTTTGAAGATGGCCCCTTTCGAAGCCTTGTACGGAAGGAGGTGCAGAACCCCATTGTCATGGGATGAAGTTGGAGACCGCCAGTTGTTTGGACCAGATTTGATTAAGGAGTCTGAACAGAAGGTGAAGTTGATTCGTGATAGGCTCAAGGTAGCCCAGTCCAGGCAGAAGAGTTATGCAGATTCTAAACGCAAGGAGACAGTTTACGAAGTCAGAGACAGAGTTTATCTTCGTGTATCTCCACTTCGGGGAGTTAAGCGCTTTGGAGTTAAAGGAAAATTAGCGCCACGTTTTGTGGGACCATACAAAGTTTTGGACCGTATGGGAGAAGTTGCTTACAAGTCGGAGTTGCCCGAAGGATGTCAGGAGTTCACGATGTGTTCCACGTTTCCCAGTTGAAGAGTGTCACGCAGAGATGGTGATATACCGCTGAGAGATACAGTGCCGCTGGAAGCGATTCAGTTGGATAGTGATTTGACCTATGAGGACAAACCAGTCAAGATTCTCGAGTATGCCAGCCGAGTCACCCGCAGCAAGGTTATCAAGTTTTGCAAAGTTCAGTGGAGCCACCACACCGAGGATGAAGCCACCTGGGAGCGAGAGGAAGATCTGCTGAAGGACCACCCTCACCTATTTTCTAGCCAACCCATATCTCAAGGGCGAGGTTCATCTTAAGGGGGTTAGGTTTGTAACATCCCAAATTTTCAATTTGGAATGTTATAAACTAGATCATCATTGCATATCATATTTTATTGCTTTTGGCCTGATCATAGAAATTATA
>NC_041385.1:781368377-781422202 GCF_002162155.2 Triticum dicoccoides | reverse complement strand
CCGGCCAAGACATGGGATGAAGACAAAGGAGAGTATTTCTACATGAGAGTCGCGCTGATCACGACGGTGCAGGATTGTCTCGATTACGGCTATCTCTCCGGCCAGGTGTGCCATAGGTATTGCGGATGCACGAGGTGCATGGATGACACAACTTGTTGATAACACACAAGTTTATGGGATCACAACAGTTTTCGAGGGTAGAGTATTCAACCCAAATTTATTGATTCGACACAAGGGGAGCCAAAGAATATTCTCAAGTATTAGCAGTTGAGTTGTCAATTCAACCACACCTGGATAACTTAGTATTTGCAGCAAAGTATTTACTAGCAAAGTAGTATGATAGTAACGGTAACGGTAGCAAAAGCAACGATAGCAGTTTTGTAGTAATTGTAACAGTAGCAATGGTAAAGTAAATAATCAAAGCACAATATGTGAAAAGCTCGTAGGCATTGGATCAGTGATGGATAATTATGTCGGATGCGGTTCATCATGTAACAGTTATAACATAGGGTCACATAGAACTAGCTCCAGTTCATCAATGTAATGTAGGCATGTATTCTGAATATAGTCATATGTGCTTATGGAAAAGAACTTGCATGGCATCTTTTGTCCTACCCTCCCGTGGCAGCCGGGTCCTAATGGAAACTAAGGGATATTAAGGCCTCCTTTTAATAGAGAACCGGACCAAAGCATTAGCACTTAGTGAATACATGAACTCCTCAAACTACGGTCATCACCGAGAAATATCCTGATTATTGTCACTTTGGGGTTGTCGGATCGTAACACATAATATGTGACTCTAGACTTGCAAGATAGGATCAAGAACTCACATATGTTCATGAAAACATAATAGGTTCAGATCTGAAATCATGGCACTCGGGCCCTAGTGACAAGCATTAAGCATAGCAAAGTCATAGCAACATCAATCTCAGAACATAGTGGATTACATGGTAAATCTCATCCAACCCATCACCATCCAGCAAGCCTATGAGGGAATTACTCACGCACGGCGGTGAGCATCATGAATTTGGTGATGGAGGATGGTTGATGATGACGACGGCGCCGAATCCCCCTCTTAGGAGCCCCGAAAGGACTCCAGATCGGCCCTCCCGAGAGAGATTAGGGCTTGGTGGCGGCTCCGTATCGTAAAACGCGATGAAACTTTCTCTCTGATTTTTTTCTCCGTGAAAGAGAATATATGGAGTTGGAGTTGAGATCGGTGGACATCCAGGGGGCCCATGAGGCAGGGAGGCGTGCCCAGGGGGAGGGGGCGCGCCCCCACCCTTGTGGACATGGTGTGGGCCCCTGGTCTTGATTCTTTCGCAAGTATTTTTCATATTTTCCAAAAATAATCTCTGTGGATTTTTAGGTCATTCCGAGAACTTTTATTTCTGCACAAAAATAACACCATGGCAGTTCTGCTGAAAACAATGTCAGTCCGGATTAGTTTCATTCAAATGATGCAAATTAGAGTCCAAAACAAGGGCAAAAGTGTTTGGAAAAGTATATACGACGGAGATGTATCAACTCCCCCAAGCTTAAACCTTTGCTTGTGCTCAAGCAATTCAGATGATAAACTGAAAGTGATAAAGAAAAACTTTTACAAACTCTGTTTGCTCTTGTTGTTGTAATTATGTAAAGCCAACATTCAAGTTTTCAGGCAATATTATGAACTAACCATATTCACAGAAACACTTAGGTCTCATGTTTACTCATATCAATGGCATAATCAACTAGCGAGCAATAATAATAAAACTCGGATGACAACACTTTCTCAAAACAATCATAATATGATATGACAAGATGGTATCTCGCTAGCCCTTTTTGAGGCTGCAAAACATAAATGCAGAGCACCTTTAAAGATCAAGGACTAACTAAACATTGTAATTCATGGTAAAAGATATCCAGTCAAGTCATACCCAATATAAACTAATAGTAATGCATGGAAATGACAGCGGTGCTCTCCACCAGGTGCTTTTTAATAAGAGGGTGATCACTCAACATAAAATTAAATAGATAGGCCCTTCACAGAGGGAAGCAGGGATTTGTAGAGGTGCCAGAGCTCGATTTTAAAATAGAGATGAATAACATTTTGAGCGGTATACTTTCACTATCAATGCAACAACTATGAGATCTCGATATCTTCCATGCTACACACATTATAGGCGGTTCCCAAACAGAATGATAAAGTTTATACTCCCCCACTACCAACAAGCATGTCGGTGGGAAACGACACCTATGGGATCATTGGAATCCCTTCTACGGTTGCGAGGCGCGGGGATCGTGAGAAGATCGGGACTAGTAGACAACACAAAGGGATTTACCCAGGTTTGGGCCGCAGAGATGCGTAAAACCCTACTATCCTACTTTGGTGGATGTATTTAGTGTTCTTGAGCTCTTGAACTAGCTCTAGGTGTTGTGAGGTTCGGAAGAGCCGAATCCTTCTCCCGTGTGCCATGGGCCTCCTTTTATAGGGGAAAGGGGCTGCTACAGTGGCACACAGGAGGTGGAAAGTGCTACAACGTCATGAGCTTATCACTGGTATTACAGGACAAAGCACATTTAATGCGAGGCTTAGGTGTCCCTTCACTTTATCGGGGACGGAGGCGAAGCCCGTCCCGTCCGTCACCGCTCCTTCAAGCTTCGACACGCGCCCTCACTAGCGATGCATGCGGTGCCATGTACGCAGGCAGGCAGCTGAGGTGGCGCGGTGGTGGAGCCTCCACGAAGGGCTGCATGTTGCCACACAGGTGCCTGCCCAGCTGGTTGGGTCGGCAGCTACATGCGAACGGCGGCGGAAGCTTGGCTGGCGCGGGCTTGGCAGTGGCCCTGCTAGTGCGCTTGGCGAGGGCATTGCCGGGTGGCCCGGCAAGGGTCTTGCCGTGGCGCGCAGGCGTCCCCGGCAAGGATCTTGCCGGGGGTCTTGTGGGTTCCTTCGGTGAGGATGGTTGCCTTCCTATCCTCATTTGATCTTGTCTATTCTTTGTCTTCACAAAGATCTGCATGCCACCATAGAGGTGCCTCCCGAGCCATGTCCCAATGCGTTTGTTCGAGCGTTGGTGGGCTCAAGGGTGGCTCGATTCGGCTGGCGTGGGCGAGCTGCCCCGGCAAGGGTTTTGCCGGGGCTGCTGAGGCTGCCCCGGTAAGGGTCCTTGCATGGGAAACCTGCTTCGCCCATCTGATCTTTGTGGCCTTGGTCCTTGTCGTTGCTTTGTTTGTCTTGTGGCTTCGGCTTCTCTCCGGCTTCCCTTTCCTACCCTGTTATGCATGGTCGTGGTGGGTGGCTCTGACTGCCATGCACAAGTAAAGGGGTGAAAAGCAGAGCCCCTATTTTTGTACACCGACAGGAGCCCCCGGGCCTGGGCCACACATAAGCGCAACAAGTTGTTGGGCCAGGCCCAGAATGGTGCGTGGGCAGCTTGGGGCCGATTTGTACCGCGGCCACTGCTCCGTCCGCTGCGCTTCCCCACAACCTGCATTGAATGCACGATGTGGGGGTCGTGCGCGCGCGCGTGACGGAAGCATGCTGGCGTCACCTTGTGGTGGACAGTAAAGAGGCGGCTTACGTGTCTCTTTGAGATCGCATGGCTGCCTCCCATTTACTGCCCTTGCTTGGGAACCGTTGCTCCACGCGTCCCGCTGCACCCGCCCCCTTGCGCCACGTTCGCTGCATGCATAATGCAGAGCGAATGACAAGCACGCGGGATGTGGGAAACACACGTGAGTCGATCCCCACGCGCCTTCAATGGAGCGGGGAGGGTGATCGACGGCCCTGCTTGTGGTCACTTCAACGAGACGGATTGGCCTAGAGGGGGTAGCCGAGCCTCGCCCCCGCCCCTTTATAAAGAGGGGAGCGGGAGGAACGGTGCCTCTCCCCATTCCTGCTTCCTTTCTTCTTCTGCCATGGCGAGGGGGCGTGGCGACGCTTCATCGGTGGTGGCAAGGGTTTCGGCCAGACAGCGCATCGCTCCTCCCCAAGATCTCATAGCGGTGGAGCTGACCGCTAGAGGAAGGGGGAGGGGGCGAGGTCGAGGCCGTCGTGGTGCTCGAGGGAGAGGAGGACGGGGCAGCAGATCAGCCTCGCCTCCACCAGCAGCTCCTCCTCTGATGGAGGACAACCCCTGCGAATTCTTCGTCAGGATGCGCTAGCCACCACGCAGTCGCCTTCGCCTCCCAACTCCATTGGCGCGGGAGATGGAGCTGGATCCGCCGCAGGCATTGCGGCTGCATATGAGGGGTTGCGGCAACAACGGCACATGGGCCGATGTCGAGTTCCCCGCCCCTCACGTCATGTATCTTCACCGAGGGTGGAAGACCTTTGCTCTCCTCCACAGCTTGACGGATGGGCTCACTCTCCATTTCAAACTAATGGAGGGTGGCCTCCTCTCCGTCAAGATCTTCGGGCACTTCAGGACTCATGTAAGGTGCTGCGTGGAGAGCTCTTCTGACGACGAAGATTCCTCCTCGAGCGAGAGTGGCGAGGAAGACAACGGCAGCGACGACAAGGCCAACGGGCGGCAGGATGACGGGTCCGACTAGGTGTCGGGCGTCGTTCCGAGCGGCACCTGCGACCCCATCATCTGTGTCGCCGGCTCCTTGAACTTCTCTGGGTCGTCTCCTTGGGCGGCTGGCGTTGGGAGGCTATGTAAGAGGAAGAGGGAGGGCGGCAAGGCCGTCAAGTCGGAGTACACGGGCACCGATGCCTTCATCGCGTACTGACGTCCTGCCGCCTCGTCTTCGAGCTCTGCCTCCGGCGCCGCCATCACCATCCAGCACTTGGACAGCCACCGAGATGTTCCCTTGGTGTCTTCTGCCACTCGTAGCTCGCCTAGGCGCCCCTTTTGCCCTTCTGCTTTCCTGTTCAATTTCCTGAGGAGAGGGGCACTAAAGGGATTACGGGCATCTTATTTTTTTAGTCTTGTAAGCCTTCGGGCCTTTATTAACTTTAGAACTTGTAATCCCCCTGTTCATGTTTGCCGGGATTTTCGTTCGTGGGTGAAACCCACGACAAGGAGTGAATCCTTGTTCTTTTTTAAGATAAACGTTCTTTGCCCGGCAACAGGCCTTGCCGTCTCCCCACTTTGCTCGACCTTTCTCATGCCCTTGGCCGAGGCAGGGATGAGGTGGGCTTAGGCTCCTCGTTCCTATTCTTTGTTGCCGCGGCTATGACCAGATTCAGACACAGGGGATAACCATTGGGTGCCGAAAAAGGGGAACACGGTAGCTTTGGGATAGAACGGGGTTTCACGTATCCCAGTCCATAACGAAATGCATGATAGGGGATAGAGAACTTATCTGGATCTGCAGCCCCCGGCAACCTTGGCTTGTCGTGGATGGATCTTTGCTCTTGTAGCCCCCAGCAACTTTGGCTTGCCGGGGCCCGGACGCGGGTCTGTCCCCTTTCTTCCAGAGCAGCTCGGCAAGGATATTCATGTGTCTTGAGAACCAAAGAAGACAGAGAAGAATAGAGGGACGCGCACTCGACCTCTAAGCTAAGGGTCGGTCGCCGCTAAGCATTATCAATGCTAACCGAGGAAGAGACTCAACCTAGCATGCATGCTATAAATTAGGGCGCCGGCGCTTCGTTTATTTATGCTCAGGGTCTGCGCCTGGCTTTGTACAAAGGGTTACATGCCTTGCCGGCAAGGCTTGTACAAAAGGGTGTCTTGCCGGGAGGCCCGGCAACCGCGCCTTATGGGTAAAACTTGCGGAGATGCTTGATGTTCCAGGAGTTGCTCACTGGAACGGCATCTTCGGTCTCCAACTGGACTACACCGGGCCTGGTGACTCGTGTTACCTGATAAGGGCCTTCCCACTTCGGCGTCAACTTGTTGGAATTCTTGTCCGACTGAACGTGCCGAAAAACAAGGTCACCTTCCTCAAAGCTCCGGGCATGAATCTTGCGGCTATGGTAGCGGTGCAAGACTTGCTGGTATCGTGCTAGTCTCACAGCCGCCCGGAGACGGTCTTCCTCATGGAGCGTCGCGTCATCTTGCCGCAATCGCTCTTGCTCAAGCTCATCATAGGAGAGCACTCGAGCTTACCCGTATATGAGTTCTGTGGGGAGAACTGCTTCTGCCCCGTAAACCAAGGCAAAGGGTGTCTGGCCGGTGGCTCAATTTGGCATCGTTCTGATCGACCAAAGAACCGCCGGCAACTCATCAATCCAGCGCCTTCCGCTCTTGTGCAGCCTGTTACGGCGTCGGCCCTTCTTCACTGGGGTGGCGGTGTCGCCAGTGGAGTCGGTTTCCGCACCGGCATCTTTGTCGGGGTACTTCCTTCCCTCCTCAGCACGAGCGCATCGATCGGCCAGAACATAGAGCTCGGCCACATCCTTAACCTTGTTCATCGCCAGTTCATCATGCATCTTGCAATTGCGCATGTTCTGATGGAACGCACTGATCACGGCGGTGGGATGAACATCGGGGATGTTGTACTGCACCCAACTGAACCTTTGGATGTACTTGCGCAGGTTTTCTCCTTCCTTCTAGGGGATGATGTGTAAATCACTCGCCTGGCCATGAGCTTGGTGACCTCCGGTAAAGGCGCCAACAAACTCATGGCACAAATCCACCCAAGAAGAGATGGGATCCACCGGCAAGTGCATCAACCATGACATAACGTTATGCTTGAGTGCCAACGGGAAGTAGTTGGCAAGCACCTTATCGTTGCGGGCCCCAGCAGCTTGCATTGCAATGGTGTAGATGCTGAGGAACTCTGACGGGTGAGTCTTGCCGTTGTACTTCTCGCCAACGTCGGGCTTGAACGTACGGTGGGAGGGCCACTGGAACTGCCGCCGCTCACAGGTGAAAGCCGGACAACGCACCTTGTAAGGTAGGCCACCGTAACCTCCTGGTGCTGGGTGGTCCGTAGTGGGCCCTGCACGCCTGTCCGACTGGTGGTGCGCGTCATGTCGGCGCTCGATCGTAGTTCGAGCGTCCTCATGAGCCCGCTCCCGAAGGACTTGACGCTGATCGCAGTTGGTTCGCGGTTCTAACGACGCGATGGAGATATCATCACGAGCGTGGCCGCGACGAACCGACGCCCGGGGCGGTCGGGATGGAGGTGGGAGTACACCGTGGCCGTGTCGCCACCGGCATGGCCTCCGCTGGCACGCGGTAGCCTGGCAGAGAGACGGCCTACGGGTCCCGCCGGCCGCCACTCATCGTTGTTGGCGATGCTGACGAGGCTCCGGACGGTGGCCCTCCATTCGTCAAGCTTCTTCACGGCTGGAGGAAAATCAAGGAGCACCTGCGCGCATGCTAGGGCCTCCGCTGGCGTGGGTGGCGGCGAGAGCTGGGTGAACCGCGATGCACCTCGACTTCTAACCATGTTAGAAGGAGCTGCGTCAAGGCCCCGCAGCCGTTCGCCACCTCCGTCAGCACCTCGGCGCGCATGTTGGCCCTCCTCATCATGTGATGGGCACAGGGGACTCTTCCCAGGGCGGTGCGCAGGGTCACCAGCAGGGTGACGCTGCACATCACGCACAACCTGGGAAGAGCGCTGTGGGCGCCGGTGTTGGTGTCTTGGAGGCCGCCGTGCCGCCGTCTGGCGGGATGGCGGTGCCCCTGGAGGGCCCTGCTTCCTGCGGGGGGCCCGACTCCATCTCTGGAGGCCGCGACTGGTGGCACGTCGCCTGGCGAGTGAACGACGCCACTCGCCAGGCCTGAACCACCAGGGTGATGTGGATCTTCGCGGGCCGCGCCACGTTTCTCTCCGCGACTGGTCCACACTGTTGCTGGCAACCTGGTCCCGGATGAACCGATCGCCGTGGTCGCCTTCTTATTAGGAGCCATGGCGATGAAGAACATCTAGGTCAACTGCTAGACCAGATTCTCACAATTGCGCCCCCTACCTGGCGCGCCAAAGATGTCGGTGGGAAACGACACCTATGGGATCACTGGAATCCCTTCTACGGTTGCGGGGCACGGGGATCGTGAGAAGAGCGGGACTAGTAGACAACACAAAGGGATTTACCCAAGTCCGGGCCGCAGAGATGCGTAGAACCCTACGATCCTGGTTTGGTGGATGTATTTAGTGTTCTTGAGCTCTTGAACTAGCTCTAGGTGCTGTGAGGTTCGGAAGAGCCGAATCCTTCTCCCATGTGCCATTGGCCTCCTTTGATAGGGCAAAAGAGGCTGCCACAGTGGCACACAGGAGGTGGAAAGTGCTACAGCGTCACGAGCTTATCGCTGGTATTACAGGACCAAGCACATTTAATGCGAGGCTTAGGTGTCCCTTCACTTTATCGGGGACGGGGGGGAGGCCCGTCCCGTCCGTCGCCGCTCCTTCAAGCTTCGACACGCGCCCTGGCCAGCGATGCATGCGGTGCCATGTAGGCAAGCAGGCAGCTGAGGTGGCGCGGTGGTGGAGCCTCCACGAAGGGCTGCATGTTGCCACGCAGGTGCCTGCCTAGCTGGTTGGGTCGGTAGCTGCATGCGAACGGCGGCGGAGGCTTGGCTGGCGCGGGCCCGGCAGTGGCCCTGCTGGTGCGCTTGGCGAGGGCCTTGCCGGGTGGCCCGGCAAGGGTCTTGCCGGGTGGCTCAGCAAGGGTCTTGCCGGGGGTGTTGTGGGTTCCTTCGGTGAGGATGGTTTCCTTCCTATCCTCATTTGATCTTGTCTATTCTTTGTCTTCACAAAGATCTGCATGCCACCATAGAGGTGCCTCCCGAGCCCTGTCCCAATGCATTTGTTCGAGCGTTGGTGGGCTCAAGGGTGGCTCGCTTCAGCTGGCGTGGGTGAGCTGCCCCGGCAAGGGTCTTGCCGGGGCTGCTGAGGCTGCCCCGGTAAGGGTCCTTGCCTGGGAAACCTGCTTCGCCCATCTGATCTTTGTGGCCTTGGTCCTTGTCGTTGCTTTGTTTGTCTTGTGGCTTCGGCTTCTCTCCGGCTTCCCTTTCCTACCCTGTTATGCTTGGTCGTGGCGGGTGGCTCTAACTGCCCATGCACAAGTAAAGGGGTGAAAAGCAGAGCCCCTACTTTTGTACACCGATAGGAGCCCCCGGGCCTGGGCCACACATAAGCGCAACAAGTTGTTGGGCCAGGCCCAGAATGGTGCGTGGGCAGTTTGGGGCCGATTTGTACCACAACCACTACTCCGTCCGCTGCGCTTCCCCACGACCTGCGTCGAACGCGCGACGTGGGGGTCGTGCACGCGCGCGTGACGGAAGCATGCTGGCGTCACCTTGTGGTGGACAGTAAAGAGGCGGCTTACGTGGCTCTTTGAGATCGCATGGCTGCCTCCCATTTACTGCCCTTGCTTGGGAACCGTTGCTCCACGCGTCCCACTGCGCCCGCCCCCTTGCGCCACGTTCGTTGCATGCATAATGCAGAGCGAATGACAAGCGTGCGGGATGTGGGAAACGCGCGTGGGTCGATTCCCACATGCCTTCAATGGAGCGAGGAGGGCGATCGACGGCCCCGCTTGTGGTCACTTCAGCAAGCCGGATTGGCCGAGAGGGGCCAGCCGAGCCTCGCCCCCGCCCCTTTATAAAGAGGGGAGCAGGAGGAACAGTGCCTCTCAACATTCGCCATCTGCCAATCCCCATTCTTGCTTCCTTTCTTCTTCTGCCATGGCGAGGGGGCGTGGCGACGCTTCATCGGTGGCGGCAAGGGTTTCGGCCAGACAGCGCATCGCTCCTCCCCAAGAGCTCATAGTGGCGGAGCCGGCCGCTAGAGGAAGGGGGAGGGGGCGAGGTCGAGGCCATCGTGGTGCTCGAGGGAGAGGAGGACAAGGCAGCAGATCAGCCTCGCCTCCGCCAGCAGCTCCTCCTCCGATGGAGGACAACCCCTGCGAATTCTTCGTCAGGCTGCGCCAGCCACCGCGTCGTCGCCTTCGCCTCCCAACTCCATTGGCGCGGGAAATGGAGCTGGATCCGCCGCAAGCGTTGCGGCTGCATATGAGGGGTTGCGGCAACAACGGCACATGGGCCGACGTCGAGTTCCCCGCCCCTCATGTCATGTATCTTCACTGAGGGTGGAAGACCTTCGCTCGCCTCCACAGCTTGATGGATGGGCTCACTCTCCATTTCAAACTAATGGAGGGTGGCCTCCTCCCCGTCAAGATCTTCGGGCACTTCAGGACTCGTGTAAGGTGTTGCATGGAGAGCCCTTCTGACGACGAAGATTCCTCTGCGAGCGAGAGTGGCGGGGAAGACAACGGCAGCGACGACGAGGCCAGCGGGCGGCAGGATGACGGGTCCGACTAGGTGTTGGGCGCCGCTCTGAGCGGCACCGGCGAACCCATCATCTTTGTCGCCGGCTCCTTGAACTTCTCGGGGTCGTCTCCTTGGGCGGCTGGCATTGGGAGGCTGTGGAAGAGGAAGAGGGAGGGCGGCAAGGCCGTCAAGTCGGAGTACGCGGCCACCGACGCCTTCGTCGCGTACTGATGTCCTGCCGCCTCGTCTTCGAGCTCTGCCTCCGGCGCCGCCATCACCATCCAGCACTTGGATGGCCACCGAGATGTTCCCTTGGTGTCTTCTGCCACTCGTAGTTCGCCTAGGCGCCCCTTTTGCCCTTCTGCTTTCTTGTTCCATTTCCTGAGGAGAGGGACAATAAAAGGATTACGGGCATCTTATCTTTTTTTTAGTCTTGTAAGCCTTTGGGCCTTTGTTAACTTTAGAACTTGTAATCCCCCTGTTCATTTTTTTCATTTTGTATGAACTGTACCTGTACCGGATGTTTTTTAATGAAAAAGCGATGTTTGCCGGGATTTTCGTTCGCGGGTGAAACCCACGACAAGGAGTGAATCCTTGTTCTTTTTTAAGATAAACGTTCTTTGCCCGGCAACAGGCCTTGTCGTCTCCCCACTTCGCTCGACCTTTCTCATGCCCTTGGCGGAGGCAGGGATGAGGTGGGCTTAGGCTTCTCGTTCCTATTCTTTTTTGCCGTGGCTATGACCTGATTCAGATACAGGGGATAACCCTTGGGTGCCAAAAAAGGGGAGCACAGTAGCTCTGGGATAGAATGGGGTTTCACGTATCCCAGTCCATAACGAAATGCATGATAGGGGATAGAGAACTTATCTGGATCTGCAGCCGCCGGCAACCTTGGCTTGTCGTGGATGGACCTTTTCTCTTGTAGCCCCCGGCAACTGTGGCTTGCCGGGGCCCGAACGCCGGTCTGTCCCCTTTCTTCCAGAGCAGCTCGGCAAGGATATTCATGTGTCCTGTGAACCAAAGAAGACAGAGAAGAACAAAGGGACGCGCACTCGACCTCTAAGCTAAGGGTCGGTCGCCGCTAAGCATTATCAACCCTAACCGAGGAAGAGACTCAACCTAGCATGCATGCTATAACTTAGGGCGCCGGCGCTTCGATTATTTATGCTCAGGGTCTGCGCCTGGCTTTGTACAAAGGGTTACATGCCTTGCCGGCAAGGCTTGTACAAAAGGGTGTCTTTCCGGGAGGCCCGGCAGTCGTGCCTTATGGGTAAAACTTGTGGAGATGCTTGATGTTCCAGGAGTTGCTCACTGGAATGGCATCTTCAGTCTCCAGCCGGACTGCGCCGGGCCTGGTGACTCGTGTTACCCGATAAGGGCCTTCCCACTTTGGCATCAACTTGTTGGAATTCTTGGCCGACTGAACGTGCCGAAAAACAAGGTCGCCTTCCTCCAAGCTCCGGGCATGAACCTTGCGGCTATGGAAGGTGTTGTTCAAGGCTGCCGAAGTACCTCCCCCCACCATCGAGGACCGCGGACTCAGCGCAAAGAGCCACGCCAATTCGGTAAGCACTCTATATTTCACAAGATGTGCCTTTCCTCAGTATATTCATGGGAGGAATCTAGGCCCTCGTACTGTTTTAACAGGACTATGTGGCGACAGCGGAGCGGATCGACTGTCTAGCTCCGTTGCCTGAAGATCCAGCAAATGAACTCTTGACAGAGATGTTGTTTCTGGCGCCCAATCAGGTGCCGGAGAAGAAGGCCAAGAAGAAGGCCACGGGGACCAGGAAAGGTCTCCGGTGCAAGGTTGTGTTGGACTCGTTGTCTGAAGATACCAAAGCGCACTCCTCCAACAAAAACAAGGAGGAGGAAGAGGAAAACCCCCTCCCCCAAACCGAGGGGGAGAAGAAAAGGAGGCCGCCCCATCCAGGGAAGCGAAGGGTCCAAGAAAGGGAGGACCCTCCCTCCGGACCACTCCACGACAGCCGCCTACAGCGACGAGGAGTGGCTACCCAGGGACAAGCCCATGTCGAAGTCGTAAGTATCCAGATACCATAATACTTCTGGTACGTTTAACTTTATGGCTTCTTAGCATGTTAAGATATGTTCCTGCAGCCCGTCCAAAGCCCGCATCGACCTATCCTCCTCGGATGGGTCTTTGAGCTCGTCGGCGATGAACAACGATTCGCTCCTGATGACCCCAACTCCCCGGCCCACAGACGACACCGAAGTGTTGTCTCAGAGGATACTGGGCCAGGGGGAGATAGTTCTGGAGGCGCCTCAAGGCGAAACCTCCAATGTCGTGCTCATGGGGGGAAGATCCCCATGGATTCTGATGAGGGGGGCCGCAGCAAGCTTGGCCCCCAGCCGGATACTACGTCGGAACCTCCCGTGGTTCCGGTTTTAGGCAGGCAGCCTCCTGCTAAGGAGGGTGAGCCACCTGTGCCGATGACCTCTGTCCATCCAGAGGCATCGAACAACTTGCTGGAAGTGCTTCAAGGCGCTTCCATTGATGAAGAACACCGTACTCTGATGAGTATGGTGATTGCGAAGGTTCAGTCCGCAAAAAGCGGATTTACCGAAGCCTGCGCCAGCCTCTTAACAAGCTTTGAGGTAAGTAGTTAAATAATGAGAAAATATCACAATATAGACAGTAGCCCCTGATGCTATGTTTGGTGTTCGAAAAGAAAGGCCGAATAGAGGATCACATATTATTACCAGGAGACTAATCATATGATGCCTATGTGATAAACAGGCGTCGCTGCTGGCCGACGATGCCCTCACTGTGGAGGTCTCCGGACTGAAGCAGAACCTGGGGCGGGCCGAAGAAGAGCTCGGCCTCGTGAAGAGGCATCTTGAGGAGAACAAAGGTAAGTGATACCCCGTCTGAATGTTATATAAAGGATAAATTGTTGATGCTAACATAAGCATCGTGTGTATAATAGGGGCCACGACCGAAGTGGCGGCCCTTAAGAAGGAGCTTCGAGGCCGAAGACAAAGCGACCAAGGAGCGTACCGAGTGCAAAAAACAAGAGGCTCGGGTTAATGAGGTCGAGCAAGAGCTCCAGGATTTCGTCAAGAAATTCGAGACCTTGGAGCGTGACTCCAAGATGCAAGAGTCAAAGCTTGCGAAGGCCCGTCAAAGTGTGCAAGATGCCAAGGTCGAAGCCCAGAAGGCCCTCCAAGAGATTGAGGCGGCCAAGAAGATAGCGGCTGGTAAGGCTTTCATTATGCAAAGCAAGCATGTGAAGGAGACTTTCCTTTTACTTACCCGAATTCAGAGCTCTCCAGGAGCATTCGCAGATCTATCGCACAGCATCTCTGATGCCGCAGAGTTCTACCGAGCTGAGGAAGGGAGCTCGACGGATAAGCTGTTTTGGTCCCAGTATATTGGGACCGAACATCCGATGCCCTTGAGCGACCAGCCGAAACAACTAGTCGAACTTCACATGGCGGCCGAACTGGCCATGAAGGACTTCATAGTCCGGCTGTGGCCTGGCGAGCCCCTGCCCGGGAGCTATTTCGGCCATGTCAAGCGGATGGTGAATGCCTGTCTGCGGCTTGAAGTAATTAAGCGGTCAGTCTGCATTGAAGGTGCACGCAGGGCCTTGGCCCGTGCGAAAGTGCATTTGGCGAAGATGGATGATGAGAAGCTGGTGACCGAGGGGCCGCCGAAGGCAAGGAGCATCGCCACCCCGAACAGTACTATGACAATGTTATTAAGGGTGCCCACCTTGTGGCGGATGAATGTACGAAGGACGTAATATTTGAATGAATGTACTCAAGTCATCCTGTAATATGAAAACGAGTTCATGTGCGCTATATGGCGCTTGTTAATGTAAAATATTACCTTCTGTGCGGCCGTCTATAAAATCTTGAGAGTTGGCCAGTCGTCGGCTTTTGCCCCCATGTAACTAGTGCTGGGGTGTTTGAGATAAATATAAACACTCTTTATCCAAATTTTTTGTCCTTTTAAGGAGGTATTTAACGCAGTGAACAAGGCAATCGGACTATACAACTTTATCACTCTCACTTGGCCATAGAAGTCTACAATTTTAAATTTTGTCAAAGCCCCTGGTGTTCGGAAGGCCGAACTTGGGGCACTATACACGCCTGAATCGGACAAGGCTGATTCCTCGCCCGAAGCGGAGAAAATCTTTAAGGATTTGAGACCTCTCGAATAGCGACCAGCTCTCGCCTCATCATGACAGTCAGTTTTCGGCTTTCTCTACTGAGGTGCTCATCCGGATGAACCGGGACACAATCGCAGTAGTTCTCCCTGCGCTACCTTAGCCGATATAGCGGAACGTATGGTACCAAAACATAGGAGCTGGGCAAACCCAACTATTGACCCAAGACATGATTCGGAGCCGATGCATATAATTCTATAAGTTCGGGGTGCCGCATTGTCGAAAGTGTTCAGACTTTTCTTGCCGTGTTATGGGGTACACTGAAGCCACTGACGAGCTGGACGTACCAAAGTGTATGGGTGCAATAAGTAATCAGTAAAGAAAAGGCGTAAATAAATGTAGTAGTAAGCCGACGCTGTACATTATTTTTCCTTGTTATTCCGATAGTACATCAAAGTGTATGTATACAAGTAGTGCAATAAGCAAAAATAGGACTGTTTGACACATCCTGACCAGGAGCGAGCTGTGTGCGGGTATGTAAAACAGGTATAATGATCGTTATCAGAGACCACCCGAGGATTCCCTTGTACGCCAAAGCTTCTTGTCTTCTTGGTGTGTCCGTCCTGCTATGCGTCCGATAATTGATCTATCGAAGAGCCTCCCGAAGATAGGGACCTGAAAGAAAAAAGGTGCCAAGATGCGTGGGTCCTGGGGCGGTCGAACCGCATTGTGGACCGTGTCATAGCCGTGCCTCCGCCTATGCCCATGGTATTTTAAGTGCGTAATTGTGTACGCGCGGCACAAATTTCGCCGCTTGACTAGGACTAGGACGGAGGTCAAATTGCTAGTCGAGCTCTGGGTGTGCCGGATGATCCTGTTGCGAGGTACTCCGGACTCGCTTGACGGTGTCCAGGTTCTTTATCGCCGGATTGGCTGTTTGCCTAAGAAGGCTGTTTTGTACTTCCGCCACGAGGGCTGCAGTGTACTCCTCCGTTCGGAGCGAGCGCTCTGTGTTTCCATTAACTGTTATAACGCCGCGAAGTTCTGACATTTTGAGCTTGAGGTATGCGTAATACGATACTGCATTGAATCTGGCAAATGCGGTTCTTCGGAGCAATGCATGATAGCCACTGCGGAAGGGGACGATGTCGAAGATTAACTCCTCGCTTCGGAAATTGTCCGGAGATCCGAAGACCACTTCCAGTGTGATTGAGCCCGTGCAACAGGCCTCCACACCTGGTATGACACCTTTGAAGGTGGTTTTTGTGGGCTTGATCCTTGTGGGGTCGATGCCCATTTTGCACACTGTATCCTGATAGAGCAGGTTCAGGCTGCTGCCACCGTCCATGAGGACTCGTGAAAGGTGGAATCCATCGATGATGGGGTCAAGTACCAATGCGGCTGAACCGCCATGACGGATAGTGGTAGGGTGGTCCCTGCGATCGAAAGTGATCGGACAAGAGGACCATGGGTTGAACTTTGGGGCGACTGGCTCCATCGCATAGACGTCCCGTAGTGCACCCTTCCATTCCCGCTTGGGAATATGGGTTGCGTATATCATATTCACCGTTTTCACCTGGGAGGGAATTTCTTCTGCCCTCCTGTGTTCGGCTGCCGAGGCTCCTCGTCGTCATCTCTATGCAACCCCTTTTCCTTGTTTTCGGCATTCAACTTGCCGGCCTGTTTAAACACCCAGCATTCCGTGTTGGTGTGGTTGGCTGGTTTATCGGGGGTGCCGTGAATTTGACATGAACGATCGAGTATGCGGTCCAGACTGGACGAGCCTGGATTATTTCTTTTGAATGGCTTTTTCCGCTGTCCGGATTTAGAGCCTCTGACTCCGGTATTGACTGCCGTGTCTTCGGCGTTGTCGCCATTGTTGCGTTGCTTGTGTCTATTGCGTCGTGGCTTACCGTTGCTATCTCCGGCGTCTGAATCGCCTGAGTTTTTTGGTGTGATGTTGCTACGAGCCAGCCAGCTGTCCTCGCCCGCGCAAAAGCGGGTCATGAGTCACTACTAGGAAAAACCTTACCAGTAGCGTGGGTTTTTGGACTACCAGTAGCGTAGGTTCCCACGCTACTGCTATGACGCTACAGCTATTTTTTAGCAGTAGCGTGTGTTTTACCCCACGCTACAGCTAAACAGACATACCAATAGCGTTGGTGCCCCATGGTACTAGTATTCCACACCCACGCTACTAGTAAAGGAATAGCAGTAGCGCTTCTATGATACACCCACGCTACTAGTAACAAATTAGGATTTAAAAAAAAAATAAAAGTCTACCTATTTCAGTTTAGACATGCATTTCACAATATGTACATGTTATGCAAACAGACAATCACCAATCATACATATCTGATGTAGATAATTAACACACGCACGCGCACACACGCACGCACACACACAATATATATATGCCACGCATATAGGCCGTGGGCATCGGCGCCTCCACAAGCCCATGTTGATGGTGTTGATGTCGTAGTCGTCGTCGCCACCGCAGCACCGTGGCGATGATGTCGTCGCCGCCGCCACCGCAGCCCCGTGTCGATGTCGATGTCGATGTCGTCGCAGCCGCCGCAGCCCCGTGTCAATGTCGAATCTACCCCCGCCTCCGCCTTTCCCTCCTCCCTCCTCCCTCCCGCAGCTCACGCCAATATGCCAATACTGGTTGGTGACGATATTCTTATTCCTTACATCAAGAAAAAAAAGCACATCCAAAGGGGAGTAATTTAAAATTCTGCATGGTACATCCAACAAAAGATAAGAGTATTAACAAAAGCTATTCAAACCCAACATTGTTATTGTTCTTTTCTCTAAAATAAACATAAGTATATGGGACTGAGCATTTAACAACAACTTCTTACACGTTCTTTCTCTATTTCTTTGCATAAGTTAATGTGGAATATCACTGGCAGCAAATGGATTGCTTAGCGAGCAAGTGAGCAAGCTACTGGATAACCAAAAAATGAAATAGGACTTCCAGTAGGCACGACCTTGCGGTTGCAACTGTAACAACTCAATACCTCTTTTGGACTCCGAATATACTCCATGCTTCGATTTATAGAGACAAAAGATAATGCTAATCTTATGAGAAGCCAACTTGTCTGATAAGAATGTCAGCAAGCTGCAAAATAATAATGCACTTTGTCATTTGAAAATGCAAAGAGAAATAATTGGACAATCAGCAGGAACCATACAAATTAGCTACATTTCATCATCTTCCTATGAATCTCTATCAATCAGTTGCTTCCTCTGAATGAACAGACACAAATTACAGCAAAATTGACCCTAGTGTAACAACAACATGAAAGAACAACGCCAGACAATGGAGCATTTAACAATGCTCCATTCACAAAAATCTAAAGCATAGTACAAAATATATATACACAATCATAAGCTCCAAAATGTGGTACCGATAGATGAAAATATCTTAGTAGATGCAATTTTAATTTGTTTTGTAGACAAAAAATTGCTGATTTATCTACAAATAATCACTCAAGTAGTAGATTTTCATTTATTGGGTTCAACATGTTGTTTTGTACACTACCATGGCCCATAGCAAAAAAATGAAATTACTCTACATAGACAACCCAGAGTAATAAAAATATCATGAAATGCTAAGGTAACCCCAATTGGCATGGAGAAATCATTTACCAACAAACTGTACTGACATATTATGCCAACAGGCTATGTGTTGTAGTAATTTGTTCTAAATGATAAGGATTCCTTCAGACTTTATTTTTTCATTATTGGCTTATGTTCTTATAGCGAAGCTGCTGCTGCATATAATTTTTGAACATTAGCATGTAAACTCTCTCTGTTCTGCTTGTCATGTCATACACCATGCATACCTACTTTACTCTGGTTGCGACTGATGCCATCTATTGGAGACAACATACGCCATGAATATGGGCCTCAGAGGTAAAGGGAACACATATAATATACAAAGGGTCATACACTTCAGAACTTTAACATCAATCTGGAATGATGTAGCCGAGACTGTTAAACTTCGACTGGAAGTTGTTACTTATTAAGTGAATTATGTCTCTAATTTCAGCTTCTACAGTTGGCCAGCAACACACATAAATATGAGTCTTAACCAAAGTCTGATCAATAAGTCAACCAACATACAAACAAAATGCTCTAACGCCACACCTAACTTGTGTGTAACAGGTTAATTACTACATAAGTGAAAACATGTAGATTTTCTAGCTGGTCTTCCAAGTTTTAGTACATGGGTCACCTTCAGATTCCTTTGTAACATCTGTTACCATGACCATTAACAATGGAACACAACTACTTATATTTTCAAGGTGGCACTACTTGATTCCGACAACGGACGTCAATACTTGTTAACTATAAAAAACTACAGCAGGGAGTTACGGACTAACTAGCTCATCTGCAAGACTATCCACGTATCCTGTTCACTTCGGTTAGAAGCCAATCTCTGAAAAGTAAAGTAAGAAAAATTGCTAACATACCTTATTGTAGGCCCGCCAGAAGAAGCCTCGACGCAGCGATCAGCTGTTGAGTACGGGCATGTCTCAGGGCCTGGTGGTTGCTGCCACACTATATATCAAGGTGTTCCTGGCCGTGTTGGTCGATGCTGCGCTGGTGTGAGTTGTATCAATCTGAGCGGTGTTGGCGGGCATGCACACGACCGCAGGACCAACGGACAATGCATGGGAAGGAGAGAAACAACCATTTTAGCTTCACCTCAATTTTTTTAGCAAAAACAAAGGTGAGGAAAACCTTGGGAAGCCATTGTTAGCCCGAACTACTGAGACCAGAGGGTCGTGACTATCTACTGGTAGTACACTAGTACTTGCACTCAGCTCACTAGTATAACACACACACACTAGTGCAGGGCAAGACACACACACGAGGAGGAAAGACGCTCACGGGATACTAGTTGTATGAAGCTCAAATGCTTGGAATGGAATGCTTACAACCGGAGGGGTGGAGCTCCTTTTATAGCTAACTGAACCGACTATGCTACGCACTAGGTGACGTCAAGTGCATGAGTGACCTCATGGCTTATGTGCTACATTCCTTAGTTACTAAGGATACGGGAGCTCTAGTAATTTCTTTCCAGTTTTACTACTGCTGCCGACATGCAGCCATACATGCATATGAGACTAGCTACGTAAATGCTGCTGCTGCTGTTGTGTGCATCGGAAGACCAAGGTTGACTCAACATTCTCCCCCTCAACCTTGTCGAAGGAGCTTGATGTCGATGATCCCGACCTTGTCGCGCAGTTCCTGGAACCGGACACGACCAAGTGACTTGGTCAGGATGTCCGCCTTCTGCTCACCGGTCCTGATGAACTCCACGTTCACCGTGCCTTTCTCGATGCAGTCACGTATGAAGTGATAGCGGAGATCGATGTGCTTGCTGCGGTCGTGTAGCACTGGATTCTTGCAGAGGGAAATCGCCGACTTGTTGTCGACGAAGATGAGCGCAGGGGCGGTGTCCTGATTCAGCATCTCGCCGAGAAGGCGAGCAAGCCAAATGCCTTGACAAGCCGCTGTAGCTGCCGCGATGTACTCCGCCTCGCACGAAGATACGGCGACAACCTTCTGCCTCACCGATTGCCAGCTGACGGGACTATTCCCGAGAAGGAATAGTATGCCCGAGGTGCTCTTCCGGGAGTCCACGTCACCAGCGTGGTCGGAGTCGCTGTACCCGACCAAGCTCTCGCCGTCGCCACGACGATACACACATCCATGCGTGAGCGTACCGCGATGTACCGGAGCAGGTGCTTGACGGCAGCCAGGTGATCGCTTGCCGGAGCTTCCATGAACCTACTCAGGTATCCGACAACGAACGTGATGTCCTGTCGGGTGTGCACGAGGTACCTGAGACTCCCGATGATGCTACGGTAGAGTGTGGCATCCACCGCCTTCTCGCGGCTCTCCTTGCTGAGCTTCAGCCGTGCCTTCATTGGAGCATGCACAGCATAGCAGTCCTTCATGCCTGCTCGCTCGAGCATCTTGGTGGCATAGGCCGTCTGCGTGATCGTGATGTGACCACCCTCCTGGTTCACCTCCAGCCCGAGGTAGTACCGGAGCAGCCCAAGGTCGCTCATGCTGAAGAGACGATACATCTCTCCCTTGAAGCGTTGAACCTCTTCAGGCTCTGCCTCGGCGATGACCAAGTCATCGACTTAGATGCCGGCGATGAGCAGCGTGTTCGCGGTGTCACGCGAGTACACACCATGCTCAGAAGCGCTGCGTGAGAACCCAAGGGATGCAAGGCTTGCATCGAGCTTGGTGTTCCACGCCCTTGGGGCTTGCCGGAGACCATAGAGGGCCTTGTGTAGTCGATACACGCCCTGCTCGTGGCCCTTGGCAACGAACCGGGTGGCTGGGTGACGTACACCTCCTCGTTAAGGTCGCCGTTGAGAAACGCCGACTTGACGTCCATGTGGTGTACCTCCCACCCACGGTGAGCGGCCACGGCAAGGATGAGCCGCACCGACTCCAGCCTTGCCACCGGAGCGAATACTTCCTCGAAGTCCACTCCCTCACGCTGCACGTAGCCCTTTGCGACGAGGCGCGCCTTGTGCTTGACAATGGCGCCGTGCTCGTCCTTCTTCACCTTGAACACCCACTTGAGCCCGATGGCTCGGTGCCCAGCAGGCAGCGTGGTGAGTGTCCAAGTGGTATAGTCGTTGATCGACGCCAGCTCGTCCAGCATCGCGTGGCACCAGCAATCCTCTTGCTCGGCCTCCGCGAATGTGGTCGGCTCCTCGCCGGCCATCAGATGCAAGACCTCGTCGTCATCAGCGTCCTCATCCTCGGGCTGTTGCGGTGTTGCCGCAGCTTCGCCGAGGAGATCCGCCATGCGCCGAAACCTGTGGGGGGCGCCTACGCTGTCGTCGGCGTCGAATAGCTCCGACCTTGCCGTTGGCGGGGTTGCGAACTGCCTCCCAGGACCCATGTTGCTTGACGTCGTGGTGTCCGGCGACACCGTACCCGGGGACGGTGTTCTCGGGGTCGCTGTTCCCGGATCCACACCTCCCAAGCTTCCCGGGGTGGTACTTCCCGGGATCTTGCTTCCCGGGGTTGTAGAGTACATCGGGTACTCCACAGTGAAGGAACTGCTTGCCGGAGCCTCCCCCGATGCCTCCCAAGTCCATCGCGCGTCTTCGTCGAAGATGACGTCGCGAGAGACATGTACGCGCTTTGAGACGGGGTCATACATCTTGTACGCCTTAGAGCCCGTCTCGTAGCCCATGAACACCATTGGGGTGCTCCTGTCGTCGAGCTTCTTCAGCTGTGGGCGCGTCATCTTGACGTGCCCGACGCAGCCAAAGGTACGGAGGAAGCGTACATCTGGCTTCCTCCCATACCACGCCTCGTAAGGTGTCTTTCCGTCGACGCTCCTTGTGAAGTAGCGGTTGAGGATGAAGACGGCCGTGAGCACGGCCTCCCCCCAATACGTGCTAGGCACCTGCTTTGCCTTGAGCATGCAGCGTGCCATCCCAAGCACTGTCTGGTTCCTCCGCTCGACGACGCCGTTCTGCTGCAGCGAGTAAGGGGCTGTGAGGTGACGTTGCACCCCTTTCTCGTCGCAGTGCTTGTAGAACGTGGCCGATGTGAACTCGCCGCCACGGTCCGTGCGCAGCACGCGCAGCTTGTGGCCACACTCGACCTCTGCTGCCGCTTGCTGCTTGACGATGGCTCGCTCCGCCTCATCCTTGGAGGCGAGGAGCAACACCCACATGAACCTGCTGTAGTCGTCGACGAGCAGCAGGATGTAGCGACGCCCTCCTGGCGTTGCCGGGGTGATTGGGCCGCAGAGGTCCCCATGAACCAGCTCCAGGGGTTTCTGCGCCTGATAGCGTGCCTTCTCGGGAAAGGGCAGACGCCGCTGCTTCCCCGCAAGACATGCATCACACAGCTCGTCGGCGTGCTCGATGTGAGGTAGCCCACGAACGAGGTTGCCTCGCGCCATCTTTCGCAACCCGTCGAAGTGCTGGTGTCCTAGCCGGGCATGCCAACGTCACGCGTCGGAGACATGGCCCACGGCAAGGCACACAGGATGCACGGGTTGAAAGAAGAATTTGTAGAGGCGGTTCGGCGAGCGGGTAACCTTGATGAGCAGCCTCTTCTGCTGGTCGTGCACGGTGAGAACACCGCGCCAGATGCCGATGTCGAACCAGCCCTCGTCGAGTTGTCCGACACTCACGACGCTGCTCGTGAGCGCCGGGATGAAGTAGACGTCCGTGAACGCCCTGTGATCACCCCCTTTGTCGGCGAAGACGACGGTCCCGCGCCCGTGGATCTCCACCACGGATCCGTCCGCGAACCGCACCTTCCCGGTGATTGAGCGGTCCAGCTCCGCGAACGCGTCGACCGAACCAGTCATGTGGTTCGTGGCGCCGGTGTCGAGGAACCAACCCTCACTTTGCTTGCCTCCTGCAAGCGTGGGTGTGGTCACGGCTCTCTCCTCGTTGAGGAAGACGTAGCCGCATGCACACACCGTTGTCGGGGAGCCATATCCCATCATCACGGTGGACCCCGAACACTTCGGCGTTGGGGTGTGGATGACCTGAGTCTCCGTGCGATCCTGCACGGAGTCGATGGTCGCCAGCATCATGGTCGGAGCATGGTCCGCCATATGCGTCATTGCCGCGCCAACTCGCGCGACCTTGTCGGGTCCCGAGGTTGTCGGGGACGCCGTCGCCGGGGTGTGGCTCCCCCACACATGGGCCTTCATCGCCTCCCAGTCGACAGGCCCCGAGAACGTCATTGTCGAGGTGTGGCCTATCACTGGAGTGATGGTTCCCGTGGACAGGCTCCGTGCCTCCTGCACGGAATGGGTGGATGTCGGGGCCGTGGTCGTGGGAGACGCTGAGCTCTCCTGCACGGGCTCGACTCTTGCCAGCATCATTGCCGGCCCACCATCCACGTCAGCCTGGACGAGGTTTGTCGTTGCCGTGGCTGCCTCGTCGGCTTTCCTCTTGTGGCAATCCCGGATCCAGTGACCCGGCATGTCGCAGTAGCGGCACTTGCCACCGTTGCCAGCGCCTCGCCCTGCTCGGCTTGGCTTGCGACCGCGGTTGCCGCCAGCGCTCTGGGCACGGCCTCCGCCTCTGCCGCGACCTCTGCTTCCCGTGGGGCCGCCTCCCCCACTGCCGGAAGAGCCATCGCAGCCGCGCTGCTGAAGCTGCGCGCCCACTGCTCCCTGGTGAGCAGTAGTTCGCCGCCAGCACGGTTGTCGGCTTCGTCGCCGCGCTCCTCGACGACCTTCAGCCGCCCTACCAGCTCCTCGATCGTCATGGTGGAGAGATCCACCAAACTCTCGATGGACCAGGCCAGTTGCTTGTACTGCCTGGGGACGACGCGGAGGAACTTCAGAATCACCATCTTGTTGTCGATGGGATGTCCGAGCGTCGCGAGCTCGTTGACGAGACCTTGCAGCCGCAAGGCGAAGTCGTCGACCTTTTCACCGGCCTTGAACCGGATCTCCTCGTACTGGAGGCGCAAGGTCTGGGCCTTCGACTCCCGTACGCGCTCCACGCCGATGCGCAGAGTCTTGATGGTCTCCCATGCTTCCTTGGCCGTCTTCTTGGCGCCAAGGGTGAGCACCATCTCCTCTGGGACGGAGGGCAAGATCGCCTCCATTGCCAGCCGGTCCTCCTCGTACTCGACATCGCCGGTTTCTATGGCTTTCCACATATGCCGCGCCTCCATGATGACTTTCATCATGACCGACCAACTGGGGTAGTTGGTCCGCGTGAGGAGGGGGAAGGAGGTGCTGGACATGCCCATGTCTCGCACGGAGCGTGGCGCACCTAGCTCACCTCCCGACCTGCCTCGCAGCGCGAGCGCGTCCGCCGCACGGGTGTCCTCAGCCGAGCTCTGCCCGGCGGTCTTGGAGCCGTCGCCGGCGACGCCTTCCTTCGGCATATGTTTCGGCATAACCTAAGGCTCTGATGCCAATTGTTAGCCCGAACTACTGAGACCAGAGGGTCGTGACTATCTACTGGTAGTACTTGCACTCAGCTCACTAGTATAACACACACACACTAGTGCAGGGCAAGACACACACACGAGGAGGAAAGACGCTCACGGGATACTAGTTGTATGAAGCTCAAATGCTTGGAATGGAATGCTTACAACCGGAGGGGTGGAGCTCCTTTTATAGCTAACTGAACCGACTATGCTACGCACTAGGTGACGTCAAGTGCATGAGGGACCTCATGGCTTACGTGCTACATTCCTTAGTTACTAACGATACGGGAGCTCTAGTAATTTCTTTCCAGTTTTACTACTGCTGCCGACATGCAGCCATACATGCATATGAGACTAGCTACGTAAATGCTGCTGCTGCTGTTGTGTGCATCGGAAGACCAAGGTTGACTCAACAGCCACGACATGACACTTTCCTTGCAAATATCTTGACAACGATCAACAAAATCAGGGGTCTCATCTACAAAGAACAAACAAACAAAGCTAGAGTCCTGCTAGTATAAACCTAACATGCTAGTATTCAGTAACTAATCTTTCTTTAGTGTAAGTGCTTAAATATACTTGATTGATATCGAAAATGCAATTGCCAACCTCATAGTAAAATTATAGTTATATCAGGTTGCTCATGATTGGCACATACAGACCCAGGCTAAGTGCTTACTGCTTAGGCATGTGGCTGAACTAATTATAATGAAATCACTCCTACACCTTAACCAAAGTCTCTTGATCATCTAGATGATTTCTCTTTTTATTTCCCTCTCCCGGAGAGAAAGCCATGTTCAGTAATATTTTTTCTGCAATTTTTCGCAGGGCATGAGTGGGATCAGAGGAGGGGCTTACCATCAGCTCTGCCGGAGTGGAATAGAGGTAGCCGGGCGAGGCAGCGCTTGCTGAGGTGGTCTTGGTGTAACAGTCGGACGGTCGATGGAGATGCCTAGGTCGCGGCGCGCGGGCGCAATCCGGTTCCTTGGCCTGCTGAAGCAGCCGGAGGCAGGCCACGACGGCTCGTGCTTCGAGCTCGACCAGAGCAACGTTGTGTGGCTGATGATAGGCATAGATAACTAAAATGTCAATCAGCAGCATCTAGCCAACAATGATGAAAGAAATGTTCCAGCTCCTTCCTAGCGAACTATAAATTACGACAGGAAAAGGTTAGATAATCTGTCACATAACCACAATGAGATTCAAGTAATTACGCCATTTAGTGTTCTAAGCAGAAGAAACAAAGTACATCTACTGAGCTAAAGCTTTCCAGTTGTTTGTTCATTCACAAATTACTTGCTGCATACCTGAAGGCGGTCAAAGTAAACAACCATGGATTTCACAAGTTCAAGTAATTTCCTGTCTCTGAATCCTGGCCCTTGGTCTGTACATTCGATTTTAGTCTAGCAGAAAGAAGTACAAATGGATTATTGTGACCAAAATAGACTGTAGCAAGAAAGCACAGCCCGCCACACACTAGCTAGAGGCAGCAAAAAATTGACTAGTTACACATAACCGCACGAAAGGACGAGTTTGCTTGCAGTGACTCACAGCATGGGACGGCGGTGCGGTCAACGATGTTCTCAGGCATCTGGAAGATGGGCTTGCTGTCAACGAGGAAGCGCATGTAGGCCTCAAGGTTAGGCTCTGCTTGTTGGCCGGCGGCCGACATGGGCACTCGGCAGCAAGAACACGGGGGCGCCCGAAACCCTAGCCGCGGGCAAGGGTGCAGGCCTTGTGGCACAGATCTGGACGGAGGGGAGGGAGGGGCGGAGCTTGGGGAGCTTGGGGCCGTGTTGCGCGTGGCCGGAGCTCGCCGGAACCGGCAGGCATGGGTGGTGGCGGCGGTGGCGGCGAGGAGATCGAGCGGTGGGGGAGAGGATCTCGACCGAGAGGGGTGGGGGTGAGATTCGTCAGAGAGAGTTTTTCTTATATGGTGCGGCGGCGGACACGCTAAGTAGTAGCGTGGGTATCTCATGTACGCTTTAGCTATTCATTTAGCAGTAGCGCTCCTTAGACCGTAAACGCTGCTAATATTTTTTGATCGGATGGTGTGGTGTGGCAAACTTACTAGTAGCGTGCCCTCTGAAAACCCACGCTACTGCTAAGTAGTACCGGTAGCGCGCTTTATAACAAGCGCTACTGGTAATTATCAGTAGCGTGGGCTCCAAAACAGACGCTACTGATAAACTTCTATGTATAAGCATTTTCCTAGTAGTGAGTGTCGTGAGGGCTGCCATGGACTTTGGCTTCTCTTGGCCGAGGTGTCGGGCAAGCCATTCGTCACGGATGTTGTGCTTGAAGGCTGCTAAGGCTTCGGCATCCGGACAGTCGACAATTTGGTTCATTTTAGTTAGGAACCGAATCCAGAATTTCCTGGCTGACTCTTCGAGTTGTTGGGCTATGTGACTTAAGTCATCAGCATCCGGTGGTCGCACATAAGTGCCCTGGAAGTTGTCGAGGAATGTGTCTTCTAGGTCCTCCCAACTGCCAATTGAACTTGCTGGCAGGCTATTCAGCCAATGCTGAGCTGGTCCTTTGAGCTTAAGTGGTAGGTACTTGATGGCATGTAGGTCATCGCCGCGGGCCATGTGAATGTGTAGGAGAAAATCTTCAATCCATACCGCGGGGTCTGTTGTGCCATCATATGATTCAATGTTCACGGGTTTGAACCCTTCTGGGAATTCATGATCCATTACTTCGCCAGTGAAGCATATGGGGTGTGTGGCGCCTCTATGCCGGGCTACATCCTGACGTAGCTCAAATGAGTCTGGTTTGTTGTATTCGGCCCGACCGGACTTTTCTTTATTGTATCCGGCATGACGGTCATCTTCACATGTTGTGGCGCGCCCACGTGATCCGTAGATCGATCTTGACTGTCCTGCTTTGTTTTCTAATACGTCTCGCAGGTCCTTCGTGTAGCCCCGGGCCTTAATATTATTGTTTGATTGGCGACGGGGTGCGGTCTGGACTTCGGGCTGATACGCCGCTTCGTCTCGGCCACGGGGTGGCCGGTCAGCCGCATCATGCGCTGGTAGTGTGGGCTTTAACGCCTCCTCATCAAGTTGAGGTAGCAACCTGCTCTTTGGGTAACTTTTTGTAGGGCGTTTGAGTCCGTATTCCTCGGCAGCCAGGACCTTGGTCCATCTGTCAGTTAGCAGATCTTGATCAGCTTGAAGCTATTGCTGCTTTTTCTTCAAGCTTTTTGCAGTGACTGTAAGCCGGCGCTTGAAGCGTTCCAGCTCGACGGGATCCTCAGGAACGATGAATTCTTCGTCGCCAAGGCTCACGTCGTCTTAGGAGAGAGGCATGTAGTTATCATCCTCTGATTCTCCATTTGCCCGTTCTTTAGGGCTAGCTTGCCCATCTTCTTGCTCGGCCTGCTTGAAGCCTTGCTGGGCAGGATTGTTTTCGTCTTCGACACCATCCGGATTGTTATCATCTCTTGTGCCGGTATTGCTATTTTTGCTATGGCGGGGCTTGGAGCGGCACCTATGACCCCGGTGTCTAGGTTGCTTATCCAAAGGATTATCTTCAGTTGCCTCATCGCCATTGCTTTCTTTGGGTGTGTCCACCATATATATGTCATATGATGAGGTGGTTGTCCAGCGCCCTATAGGCGGTGGTTCCTATTCTTCTCCTGCATCGTCGTCCATACTGTCGATGTCTTCGGAGTTGAAGTCAAGCACGTCAGTTAAGTCATCGACATTGGCTATTAAGTGGGTGGTGGGTGGGTAACGAATTTCTTCATTGTCCGCTTCCCACTCGAGCCGGACATAGTTAGGCCAAGAATATCCCGACAAGGAAAGAGACCTTGATGAATTTAGCACATCACCCAAGGGCGAGTGCTGAAAAATATCCGTGGAGGTGAACTCCATGACCAGTGCCTAGTCAGATTCGATAGGCACGGAGGTACGCGGTTCGGATCCTGTAGCCGAAGACGAGTCCGGGGGTCTGACAACACCGACCTCGTAGGAGGTGGGACCAGTGTTCGGCTCTAAGGCCGATGAGTATGCGGCCTCCATGGCGGGGTCCATCCACCCGTCCTCGGAGGGCGCGATCTGCTCCGGATTGATCCCCGGAGCCGCCACAGGTGAGGGACTCCTGGATTAGGGGTATCCGGACAGCCGGACTGTGTCCAACGTCCAGACTATTGAAGCGTGAAGATACAAGACTCAAGACTTCGGCCCGTGTCCGGATGGGACTCTCCTTGGCGTGGAAGGCAAGCTTGGAAATCCAGATCTTGTGTTTCCTTCCTTGTAACCGACTCCATGTAAACCCTAGCCCTCTCCGGTGTCTATATAAACCGGAGAGGTTGTTCCTTAGAAGGTCGATCACAATTACAATCATACCATCATAGGCTAGCCCTTAGGGTTTAGCCTCTACGATCTCGTGGTAGATCTACTCTTGTACTACCCGTATCATCAATATTAATCAAGCAGGAAGTAGGGTTTTACCTCCATCGAGAGGGCCGGAACCTGGGTAAACATCTGTGTCCCTTGCTTCCTGTTACCATCAGCCTTGACGCACAGATCGGGACCCCCTACCCGAGATCCGCCGATTTTGACACCGACATTGGTGCTTTCATTGAGAGTTCCACTGTGTCGTCGCAGCGAGGCTCGATGGCTCGTCTCATCATCAAGGACGACATTACCTTGGAGGGAGCTCTGGCTTTAGGCCAGACTCTTCGACTCGGCGGCTTTATCATGGCCGCCCCCTCGGCGGTAGCGCCGACGATGGCCTCTCGGGTCATCAATCATAACCTTCGCGTCAGTTCGGAACTCGCCAAACAGATGGATCCGATGGAGCTCTCCTCCCTCAATGAGCTGTTGGATCGCATCGCCACCCTGGGAGTCGCTATAGACTATGACCGGATCGGGCTTAAACCCGACTAGAGGGACATTAGATCCCTGCCGGCCACCCATGAGATAGCGGTAGTGGAGGAACCTCGCATGGAGCATCCCTCGACCTTGAGGACGAATTATGTCCAGATCATCAAACTCCTTGAGCCGAATACTTGCTCAAAGGAAGACATGACCCAGGTCCCGGACTTAGAATCGGGCATCGGGCTGAAGAAATTGGGCGACACTCCGGATCCCGAGCTATCAGGCTCGGGACATCCCACACCCCTGGGTGTCAGATCAGATCAGAATCCAGACTCATTCAACAACACCTACCTGGACTTAAACCGTCTCTCCCGCTTCAGGCAAGAGTCCTAGGAAACCGTGCATCACTACTGGGCTAGGTTCCTCCTTGCGCTTAACAAGGTCAGGGACTGCCACGAGGAGAACGTGGTCTCACTCTTCTGCAAAAACTGCACGGACGAAGGACTCCTCAATGCTATAAGCCGCCGTGACATAGTACACTTCGCGGACTTGGCAATCATAGCATGTAAGTACTGCGCGATGGAAAGCGCTTGGAAAACCCAAACAGAATTTTGGGATAGTACTGCTCTCACCAAGACCTTTGTCCGCACTAAACGGATGAACTCTAGCAAGTCATCCGATCCAATCCCCAAGAAACCAAAGCCCACCCCACGGCGGGGATCCGTATTGGAAGAATGGCTCGACGGGCCATGTAAGCTCCACAGTGCTCCGGATACGATGCCAACTCATAGCCTTAGGGCATGTTGGATACTCCGGCAGGTGGCAAAAAGCGGCGAGGATCTTCTTGTAGTCCATAAAGCGGAACAACATCCTGCCAACAAACACAATACAGTATTAACAGTCTTCGAGACTTTTGCCTCGAACAATAGGCGCAAGCGAGCTCATCGAAGTTTCACTGAAATTTGCCATGTGGCAAAAATAAACCCCTGGAACGACACTGCTATAACTTTTAATGCCAGTGATGAACCTCAATTCCAGACTGTCTGGGCGCCAGCCGCTCTGGTCCTTAGCCCGATCATAGATGGCTTTTGGCTCACCAAAGTACTCATGGACGGCGGAAGCTTATTAAATCTGGTTTATGAAGAAACACTCAGCAAGATGGAAATTGATAAAAGCCACATTGAACAAAGGCGGCACAACCTTCAGGGGAATTATCCCTACTCGGGAAGCGCGGTGTGCAGGAAAATCACACTCGATGTGGTATTCGGCACCCCGGAGAATTACAGGTCCGAAGAAATCACATTCCAAGTGGCTCCCTTTAGCAGCGGATACTATGCCCTTCTAGGGCGGGACACGTTTACAAGCTTTCAAGCTGTACCCCATTACGGGTACATGAAGCTTAAAATGCCCGGACCCAATGGAATTATCACTCTAGCCAGTGATCCGGACGTTGCACTTCACGCCGAAAATAAAACCGCAGCACTAGCCCTGGAAGCATTATCTGAAGCCCTAGCAGCCGAAGAGTTAACAACACTGCAGGCCACCATGGACAGGGACAACGAGCTCTTTCGAGTAGGGATAATTCCCCACACCACCTCATTTAAACCTGCAGACGAGATATTCAAATTCCAGGTCCATCCAACGGACCCCACGAAGACAGCTTCCATCGACACACAGTTGAGCCCCACGATGGACACCGCACTGCGAGATTTCTTACGCGAAAATTGGGACATTTTCTCCTAGCACCCATCGGACATTGCAGGCGTCCCACACAGATTGGCCAAACACAGACTCAATATTCTAAAAGGATACAAACCGGTCAAGCAGACCCTAAGGTGATTCTCAAAGCCCAAACGACAAGCAATGGGAGAAGAGTTAGCCAAGCTACTTGAAGCCGGATTCATCAGAGATATTAAACATCCGGATTGGCTGGCAAATTTGGTGATGGTGCCAAAGAAGGACAAATCCTGGGCCATTGAGCTCTTCCGTTCGACATAATATACAAACCACGGTGGGCCATCAAGTCGCAAGTACTGTCCGACATTGTCGCCGAATGGATGGAAGCCGAACTCCCTAAAGAGTACAACGCATACTCCAATTGGATCATGCACTTCGACGGCTCTAAAATGCTGGCCGGATTGGGAGCAGGTGTAGTCATGACATCTCCCACTGGAGACACGGTACAGTACGTCCTCCAGATATTATACACAGACTCCAACAATGCAGCTGAGTATGAGGCTCTGTTGCATGGTCTTCGGATGGCCGTCTCTATGGGCATCCAATGCCTGGAAGTGCAAGGGGATTGGAACCTTGCAATATCACAAATAAACGGAGACTTTGATGCCAAGGATCCGAAAATGGCGGCCTGCCGCAATCCCGTCCTAAAAATGTCAGCGCGGTTCGAGGGGCTCGAATTCCACCATGTGGCTCGAGAAAATAATCAAGCGGCGGACGTCCTCGCCCGCATCGGCGCCAAATGCGACCCTGTCCCACATAACATATTCCCGGAAAGGCTGTTCAAGCCATCCGTAGCATGGGAAGGGGAGCCCGGCAATACCAGCACGGATCTGAACACACCCCCAGATTCCGAACCATCAGACACAATCGAAGGATCTGCCACCGAAATAACATCTTCAGCACACGAAATCATGGCCGTAATTGCCCCATGGACTGAGCCTTTCTTGGCCTACCTAAATAGGCAGGAGCTCCCTGAAGACCAAAATGAAGCACGCTGCATAGTCCGGTGTTCTAAAGCTTACAAAGTCCACGAAGGGGAACTCTATAAGAAAAGCGCGACTGGAGTGCTCCAAAGATGCATCTCCGAAGAGGAAGGGCGACAACTCTTGGCTGAAATCCATGCCGGACTGGGCGGACACCACGCCGCGGCTCGAGCGCTAGTCAGCAAGGCCTTCCGTACATGCTTCTATTGGCCGACGGCCCGAGCAGACGCACATGACCTTGTCCAACATTGCGTCGGTTGCCAGCTATTCGCCAATCAGAGTCATATGCCCCCTACGGCTCTCAAAACAAACCCCATAACTTGGCCCTTCGCGGTCTGGGGGCTGGATATGGTCGGACCCCTTAAAGGTGGAAGCCATAAGAAAAAAATACTTATTGGTCATGGTGGACAAGTTCACCAAATGGATAGAAGCCAAGCCAGTTAAAACGGCCGAATCCGGACCAGTAATAGACTTCATATCCGGGGTCATACACCGATAGGGTGTCCCCCACAGCATCATCACTAATAATGGCTCAAATTTCACAGACGATGAAGTGAAAACTTGGTGCGGCAAAATGGGCATTAAGCTCGACTATGCTTCCGTCTACCACCCCCAAACAAACGGCCAGGTCGAACGGGCAAACGGTCTCATCATGAGCGGCTTCAAACCCAGACTAGTGCGATCTTTAATGGAATCGGATACGCACTGGGTGGACGAGCTCGACTCCGTATTCTGGGGGCTGCGGACCACACCGAATCGCACCACCGCATATACACCATTTTTTATGGTGTACGGTGCGGAAGCAGTACTACCCTGCGACATAATACATGATTCGCCGCGCGTATGCATGTATGAAGAGAAAGAAGCCGAGTTAGATCGGCAGGATAACTTGGATGCCCTGGAGGAGGAGCGCGATGTCGCAAAAGCCCATTCCGCATTCTATCAGCAGCAGGCTCGACGATATCAAAGAAGAGAATTGCGGGCCAAAACTTACAATATTGGCGAGCTCGTTCTACGCCTACCGGAGAAGAAGAAGGACAAACTCAAACCTAAATGGGAAGGTCCCTTCGTCATTGACAAATTTCTCATCGGAGGAGCGTACCGCTTACGTAATGCATCGGATAACAGACTCGAGCTGAACCCATGGAACGCGGCCAGACTCCGGAAATTCTACGCCTAACACCGAACTCAATGTTCATCCCCATACTCCCACCTGTTTACTTACGCTCCATCCCACTTTTCCTTTCTCGACCTCTTTTCTCTTCACACAAAGAACTCCATACAGTGCGGACCCCCGGATTATTCCGGCCGCACTACGTGTGTAAGAAATACCTGGGGACTTCCTATTTGGAAGCAAAACGTAATTACTTTAAAAGGCTTTTCGCCCATCACATATGCGTTCTTTTTTCCATATGTGCCTTTTCTTCACCATTATATGCATCGATATGACTTAAGATGTGACCAAGCTGGGTTGCCTGGCTCTTGTGTTTATGCCCTACGTTCCCGTTAATTCGGTTAGGGCATAAGGGGAGCACCTCTTTGATTGTTACTGTCGGTTCAGCCGGCTGTGTACCTCATACTGGGTGAAGCCGAAAGCTAGTTTCCTTAAGAGAATATTCGATCGGTGAACAAACGATATATTCGTTGGTTACAACAAAAAACCCCAGAAGTTTTGTATCCTGCGCCATCGTTCGCAGCCCGGACATGTGCATTGACGCATGCATACCCAGGGAAAGGAACCCCTAACGGAACTATTCTCCCTGGAAGATGTTTCTTACTATCCATGTAATATAACATAACTAGTTGGGTACTTGTATGTTCAAGCACTTATGAGCCCTACGCCTGGTCTCCATGCATACCCCGGTTTTGTATAACTGAGCCGGTATTCAGACACACCCCAGACTGTAGGATCCGGGGGCTGAAGTGAGAAGGTCCGCCATGGCAAATGATTTTAATCCGGCTAGGGGCTACTTATGCCCATTAAATTACACAGTCACTTGGACTGACTATATTCCTCCTATATACCATCTAACATGCTATCTAGCTTACAATCCTGTTGAGAATACTTAGCGGCTAACGCTACCTGGTCATATACCAGACTTACGGGAATTTCTTGCCCATCGGGCCCCGCCGGTCCTACTCCGGCCATATGGTTTGCGTCCAGCTTGGTGTAGCGCGTCTTCACCATTGCCCAGGCTTCTCTTGCACCTTGCCGGCATGCTGATATCTTCCACAGACAGAAGCGCCACCGGGCTCCTTGAAGCAGGTCCGCAAGCTCCGCCATGCCATTCTGCAGGAGGCTTGATGGCCACAAGGCCTGAGCAACGTCGTGCATCACCTGCCGAACACGCTCGTGCAACCGCGAAAGTTCTTGCAGCAAATCACTTGCAGATGAGGGCATCTCCTCTTCAGGGCGACCTGTTAACATTCCTGCAAGCAAAATTCCTTCAAAATACTTCCTCGCCGAACTATCATACAGTTCGTTTGAGCACTTACCATAAATGCCGCGTCGAAGCCTTTTGTTCTCCTTCACGGAGTCGGCCAGTTGAGCGCGGACGTCCTTTAATTCGACGTCCAGCCGAATATTGGCATCTTGTAGCTTGTTCTTCTCTTGCGTCACTTGCGTAAGGATGCGCTCGCCAGCATTTAGCTGCCTTTTGAGATGCGAGTCGTCATCCGTTACGCCCTCCGGATTCACCCCGGGATTGTCTGCAAAATTTTCTGTTAGACTAATCACACCAGCCATTTACTAACTGGTACATCTGCGTACAATTGAGACAAGCATTACCAGAGGGGGCCTTCTGGGATTCCTCTAACTTGGCAACCGCGTCCATCAGCTGGGCCTTACATGCCTCCAGCTCCCGAGCCAATTGTTTATTCTTGTCCACAAGGACCTGTGCATAAATTGATCCTTCAAACAGTTGTCCCAACTATTTCAAGTCTCAGGGGCTACTGCTACACATACTTGTTAAACTTTCTTACCCATATATCTTTGGTGTACTGGTTCGTCGCTTGGGCAAGCCCGCCTCGAGCAGCTCGGACGTATGCATCTGCCGAATTGAAGGCGTTAAAAGCCTCTTCGAAAAAGATGTTGTTCCGAAGCACGGCCCTCCAACGCCGGTGATTCATGGCGCTCTCCACTTCGGAGTTCGTAGCCGAACACATATCCGCATCCTCTGTCGGAGAATTATGCGGTACTGGCCCCGTGTCCACCTCCGTCCTCAGAACCGGTTCTGGAACCCGGCTGGTGGAGGCGTGATTGGCGGGATTCCCAGATATAGTCCGGCTGCTCCTCTTCCTGCCAGACACAAAGGGCGCTATCATATTTCAAATACTATAATCGCAGGACAGGTTATCACTTTACCTCTGCAGCGGTGTGTCGACCCTCACCGCCTTCCTCTTGAGCCTGCCCGATCCGAACGTCTATGGTTGATGAGTCCCTAGGGGCTCGGCCCCGCGCTCCGACCGTCATCTCTGCAAATAGCACGACGCCTTAAGGGTAAGGCATAATGCCTGAGGGAAGTCCTCCTCGAAGGATAGGGTTTTTCTTAGTTCGGCTTACACGCGACACAGGGAGCAGTCCGGGATAGTCGGCTGTAATGGCCACTAGGGCACCATCCCAGCTCGCTTGATAAAATACCCCATTGACAAGCTCCATGATAATATCCAGATCTTCTTTGAGTCCCGGATCTAGGGCCCTTCCGGGGTCCTCTGGCTGCGGGGAGGGCCTGAAGATTCCTTCTACGGCCCTCCTCAGTTCCTGTTCGGAAACATCGATGCAGGTAATCTTAGCAGAAGAATGCTAGGGCAAGTTAAGTAGGGAAAAGAATGGCAACTTACCCACTCTGGGGGGTTGTACATGGAGAATCCGTCCCACATTTTAATGCGAAGGAATTCCTCCTCTTCCCCTTTGTACAAACCGGACAATATCCTTGCCAAAGCGGCGGCGGAGTCCGGACCCTTATGGCCGCAGTGGGTGGTGTCGTCTTCCCCGTTGAAGTGCCACATGGGCTTCCCCCGATACTGAAGCGGTTGCACTCCCCGCCTTATGCATATCGCCATGACCTCAACTATCATCAGTCGGGATTTGGCCAGTAGCTTTATCCTGCTCATCAGGGAGTGTATTTCCCTTTGTGTCCTCTTCTTGAGGGCCCCGGGGGCGCTAGCTTAGGCGTGCCCTCGGCGGGGCGTTGCTGAACTTGGGGAGACCTGTCTGGATTGGATCCAGAAGGGGAACATCATCTATATAGGACCACTTTGTGGGCCAGTTTTCTGGTGCCTTCTTAGGATTGCCGGACAGGTATCCGGTCTCGGCAATGCGCCATACTTCGGCCCCGCCCACTTAGCATTGGGAATCTCCCTGGGTGCGGGGGACGAGGCAGAACAGCTTCCTCCATAATCCAAAGTGTGGTTCGCAGCCTAAAATCAGCTCGCAAAGGGCAACATACCCCGCTATTTGCAGAATGGAGGCAGGGGTAAGGTTGTGTAACTGGAGGCCGTAGAACTCCAGGAGCCCGCGGAGAAACGGGTAGATAGGAAACCTGACGCCCCTCAACAGATGCGGGATGAGGCATATACACTCCTCTGGAGATGGATTAGGAGATCCCTCTACTTGTTCCCCTCCATCATAAGTGGCTATTCCAGCTTGGACAGGGACCATGAACGTCGGTGGGAAAAACCCTTGGGTTTGTAACTCTATCAAACGGCTATGAGGAACTGAGCACTCTGCCCAATCCCCTGACTTGGAATGAGAAGGGCGAGCAGAAGAGTTGCTACGGCCAACCATGTTGGAATGGTTTTTCGCGGAGCACTCGGTTGGATGCTAGCTCTGGGAGGGAGAGTGAGGTTTTGATCTGAGAATCCATGTCCCTTCAAATAGACGGCCAGCCCGGAGGATTGAGGGTGGCAAATGCGAAAATGCCTCGGCTCCTCGCATTCGCTCGACACGTGGAGATGGTCATTATTGAGGCACTAAAGCCGAGGAGCACAACATTGATTGGAGGTCGGACACTATTCGTCGTAACAGGTATTTTGGAGTATTCGGAGGAGGAACCCGCCTTGCAATGCCGAAGCCAATACTGCGTGCCGGACTCATCATCATTGAAGCCTGGTTCAGGGGCTACTGAGGGAGTCCTGGATTAGGGGGTATCTGGACAGCCGGACTGTGTACCACGTCCGGACTATTGAAGCGTGAAGATACAAGACTCAAGACTTCGGCCCGTGTCCGGATGGGACTCTCCTTGGCATGGAAGGCAAGCTTGGCGATCCAGATATTGTGTTTCCTTCCTTATAACCGACTCCATGTAAACCCTAGCCCTCTCCAGTGTCTATATAAACCGGAGAGGTTGGTCCTTACAAGGCCGATCACAATTACAATCATACCATCATAGGCTAGCTCTTAGGGTTTACCCTCTACGATCTCGTGGTAGATCTACTCTTGTACTGCCCATATCATCAATATTAATCAAGCAGGAAGTAGGGTTTTACCTCCATCGAGAGGGCCCGAACCTGGGTAAACATCTGTGTCCCTTGCTTCTTGTTACCATCGGCCTTGACACACAGATCGGGACCCCCTACCCGAGATCCGCCGGTTTTGACACCGACGGCAGGTGCGGTCTCCCGAACACTGTCTGATGGCAGATCTAAGTCATGCTCATCGTGACTGTTCAGCGTACCTGACATAGCCTCGAATCAGTCGAAGATCAAGTCTCCGCGGATATCGACAGTATAGTTCAGGCTTCCAAACCTGACCTGATGGCCAGGGGCGTAGCTATCGATCTGCTCCAGGTAGCCATCCGAGTTGGCCCGCAGTACGAAGAAGCCGAATACGAAGATCTGTTCGGGGAGGAAAACCTCCCCCCGGACCGCGTCGTTGAAGATGATTGAATGAGCCATCAAGCCTTATCGCAACTGCATAGTGGAACTCTCAATGAAAGCACCAATGTCGGTGTCAAAACCGGCGGATCTCGGGTAGGGGGTCCTGAACTATGCGTCTAAGGCTAATGGTACCAGGAGGCAGGTGACATGATGTTTTACCTAGGTTCGGGCCCTCTCGATGGAGGTAATACCCTACTTCCTGCTTGATTGATCTTGATGATATGAGTATTACAAGAGTTGATGTACCACGAGATCGCAGAGGCTAAACCCTAGAAGCTAGCCTATGATTATGACTATTCTGTCCTACATACTAAACCCTCCGGTTTATATAGACACTGCTGGGGGCTAGGGTTACACAGAGTCGGTTACAGAGAAGGGAATCTACACAACCGAATTGCCAAGCTTGCCTCCCACGCAAAGGAGCGTCCCATCCGGACACGGGACGAAGTCTTCAATATTGTATCTTCATAGTCCAACAGTCCAGCCAAAGTATATAGTCCGGCTATCCGAGGACCCCTTAATCCAGGACTCCCTCAATCGGCATTACGCACATATTCCTCAAATTCATCCTTGATACCTGCTTTGACCATAAACTCTTCTGACGGCCATTCACAAGGCCGCACATCAGCTTCCCTTGGTGGTTCATCGTCTTGCTCACGCATTGCGCGCCTGGGTGCTTGCTTTCTTGAAGAACCACCTTGGTACATTTTCCTAGACATATTTCTTCCTCTGAAATATTTTCCGAAATTTTTATTAACTCAAAATAAAAGTGAATAAAACTCAAGGTGGTTCTTGGAATTGCTTGAGTTAAAATTATAATTTTCTGACGACCAAAATAAAAGTGAATAAAATTCAATAAAACCGATAACAACCCTTAAAAGTATAATTCGCAAGCATGGTGGAAATTTCAGCTTCCGGTATCTTTCTTTTATTTGTAATAATATCTTTCATGTACTTAGCATAAGGATTCACTTTAAGCATATCAGTTAAGCGCATACGTAAGAAGATAGGTCTAATCATTTCAGCAAAGCGCTCAATATCCTCATCATCCTTTTTCTTGGATGGCTTAGGAGGAAAGGGCATGGGTTTCTGAACCCATGGTTCTCTTTCTTTACCGTGCTTCCTAGCAATGAAGTCTCTCTTATCATAATGTTGATTCTTTGATTGTGGGTTATCAAGATCAACAGTAGGTTCAATCTCTACATCATTATTATTGTGAGGTTGAGCATCAACATGAACATTATCATTAACATTATCACTAGGTTAATGTTCATCACCAGATTGTGTTTCAACATCAGAAATAGAAATATAATTGGGATTCTTAGGTGTGTCTACAACAGGTTCATTAGAAGCATGCAAGGTCCTATCATTTTTCTTTTTCTTCTTTTTAGAAGGACTAGGTGCATCTAAATTATTTCTCTGAGAATCTTGCTCGATTCTCTTAGGGTGGCCTTCAGGATACAAAGGTTCCTGAGTCATTTTACCAGTTCTAGTAGCCACTCTAACAGCAAAATCATGTTTATTATTTAATTCATCGAGAAAATCACTTTGAGCTTTATGTACTTGTTCTACTTGAGTGGTAACCATAGAAGCATATTTACTAATGAGTTTAAGTTCACCTTTAACTCTAGCCATATAATCACTAGTAGAAAAGAGGGCTTTGGACCAGGCCGGGTCAGCCCATTAGTCCCAGTTCAGTCTAGAATCAGGACCCATGGGGGCATTGGTCCCGGTTCATGAGCCCAGGGGGCCGGCCGGGCCACGTGGGCCATTGGTCCCGGTTCGTCTTGACCTTTTGGCCCCGGTTGGTGGGACGAACCAGGACCAATGGGCCTGGCTCCTGGCCCACCACCATTGGTCCCGCTTGGTGGCTTGACCCGGGACAACGGGCTGCCCTTTAGTCCCGGTTCGTGCCATGAACCGGGACCATTGAGGTGCATATATATACCCCTCGCCCGCGAGCAGACCACTCCACTGCTCTGTTTTCTCTCTGGCCAGGGAGGGGAGGGCTTTGTGGTGCTCTAGCTCACCTCCTATGCACATGAGGTGTTCGATGAAATGCACGAGCCACACTAGTTAAGCTTTCTCCTCTCGAAGCACGACCTCCAAACTCTATTTTTCCCGAGATTTGTCTAGGTTTATATTAGCGGCCCGTCAGCCCCCGTCCCCGTCTTCACTGTTGTCGATCGTCCGCACCGATCTAGTCGCCGGCACCACTGTGGTGAGCCTCTTGTTCTTATCTTCTTTCTGAAAGAAAAAAATTGTTGCTTTAGATAGATACTTGTCTAATTTTCTTACTATTTTATTGCTTGTTATTATATAGTGCGATGGTTTTGGTATCCGCCCCCGTCGGCCCTCGTCCTGTCTATGATTCGGATGTGGTATATATTATCTTTTCATAACTATTGGTTCATTTATTGTTTATGACAATTATGTCGTCCAACATGACATAGATTTTATTTATCTAGGAGGTTGTTGAACCGGATATTCCAACCGACCCTATTGTTGAGAGATTAAATTTAGTTGAAGAAGAAAACAATTTCTTGAAGGTAAAAATAAGAAAATTTGAGGAGAAGATGATATTGGAGTTGCATGTTGCGGATGTCGTCGATGATCACAAGATCAAGATGGATGCAATGCGCTTGAAGATTAGAAAGATTAGAAAATATGCCATTCATACCGAGGCTTGGTATCATTATGCAGTTGGATCAGTTGTTACCTTGATTGCGATTATGATCGCATTTGTTTTCGCATTGAAATGTTTTACATAGTTTCAATGTATGATTTAATTAATTTAGATGCTCTGGAGAGCTTTATGTTGTTAGATGAGAACTATGTATGTACTTTGGTTTTAATGTGATGATGAACTTCTATTAATTTGGTCACTTAATTATCTATTGATGATGTTCTGTAATGGTTTTTGACACACTTAATTATATATAATGCACGCAGATGAACCGGCAATGTATGTACGGTGACAGACACACCTCCGAGTACATTAAGGGCGTGCATGATTTTCTCGAAGTGGCTGAGGCAAACAAGCAGAATGGTTTTATGTGTTGTCCATGCCCTAAATGTGGGAATACGAAGTCTTACTCTGACCGGAAAATCCTTCACACCCACCTGCTTTACCATGGTTTCATGCCACACTATAATGTTTGGACGAGGCACGGAGAAATAGGGGTTATGATGGAAGACGGCGAAGAAGAAGAGGACGATGACAACTATGTGCCCCCTGAATACGGTGATGCTGCAATGGGGGAAGCTGCTGAAGATCAAGAGGAACCAGATGATGTGCCAAATGATGCTGCAACGGGGGAAGATGCTGAAGATCAAGAGGAACCAAACGATGTGCCCGATGATGATGATCTCCGCCGGGTCATTGTCGATGCAAGGACGCAATGCGAAAGTCAAAAGGAGAAGCTGAAGTTCGATCGCATGTTAGAGGATCACAAAAAAGGGTTGTACCCCAATTGTGAAGATGGTAACACAAAGCTCGATACCGTACTGGAATTGCTGCAGTGGAAGGCAGAGAATGCTGTGCCTGACAAAGGATTTGAGAAGCTACTGAAAATATTGAAGAAGAAGCTTCCAAAGGATAACGAATTGCCCGACAATACATACGCTGCAAAGAAGGTCGTATGCCCTCTAGGATTGGAGGTGCAGAAGATACATGCATGCCCTAATGACTGCATCCTCTACCGCGGTGCGTACAAGGATCTGAACGCATGCCCGATATGCGGTGCATTGCGGTATAAGATCAGACGAGATGGCCCTGGTGATGTTGACGGCGAGTCCCCCAGGAAGAGGGTTCCTACGAAGGTGATGTGGTATGCTCCTATAATACCACAGTTGAAACGTCTGTTCAGAAATGGAGAGCATGCCAAGTTGATGCGATGGCACAATGAGGACCGTAAGAAAGACGAGAAGTTGAGAGCACCCGCTGACGGATCGCAGTGGAGAAAAATCGAGAGAAAGTACTGGACTGAGTTTGCAGGTGACCCAAGGAACGTATGGTTTGGTTTAAGCGCGGATGGCATTAATCCTTTCGGGGAGCAGCGCAGCAATCACAGCACCTGGCCCGTGACTCTATGTATGTATAAACTTCCTCCTTGGATGTGCATGAAGCAAAAGTTCATTATGATGCCAGTTCTCATCCAAGGCCCTAAGCAACCCAACAACGACATTGATGTGTACCTAAGGTCATTAGTTGAATAACTTTTATGGCTGTGGAATGGAAATGGTGTACGTACGTGGGATGAGCACAAACAGGAGGAATTTAACCTACACACATTGCTGTTTGTAACCATCAACGATTGGCCCGCTCTCAGTAATCTTTCAGGACAGACAAACAAGGGATACCACGCATGCACGCACTGTTTAGATGATACTGAAAGTATATACCTAGACAAATGCAGGAAGAATGTGTACCTGGGCCATCGTCGATTTCTTCCGACCAACCATCAATGTCGAAAGAAAGGCAAGCATTTCAAAGGCGAGGTAGGTCACCGGAAGAAGCCCGCCATGCGCACCGGTGATCACGTACTTGCTATGGTCAATGATTTACACGTAATCTTTGGAAAGCTATTCTGAATGACGTTGAGGGACACGCACCCATGTGGAAGAACAAATCTATATTTTGGGTCCTACCCTACTGGAAAGACCTAAAGGTCCGCTCTTCAATCGACGTGATGCACGTGACGAAGAACCTTTGCGTGAACCTGCTTGGCTTCTTGGGCGTGTATGGAAAGAAAAAAGATACACCTGAGGCACGGGAGGACGTGCAACACTTGCACGAAAAAGACGGCATGCCTCCGAAGCAGTATGAAGGTCCTGCCAGCTACGCTCTTAGGAAAGATGAGAAAGAAATCTTATTTGAATGCCTACTCAGTTTGAAGGTCCCGACTGGCTTCTCGTCAAATATAAAGGGAATAATAAATATGCCAGAGAAAAAGTTCCAGAACCTAAAGTCTCATGACTGCCACATGATTATGATACACTGCTTCCGGTTGCATTGAGGGGGCTTCTACCAGAAAACGTCCGATTAGCCATTGTGAAGCTATGTGCATTCCTCAATGCAATATGTCAGAAGGTGATCGATCTAGAAATCATGCCAAGGCTAAGGTGTGATGTGGCGCAATGTCTTATCAATTTCGAGCTGGTGTTCCCACCATCCTTCTTCAATATGATGACTCACATCCTAGTTCATCTAGTCGACGTCATTGTCATTCTGGGGCTCGTATTTCTACACAATATGTTCCCCTTTGAGAGGTTCATGGGAGTCCTAAAGAAATATGTCCGTAACCGCGCTAGGCCAGAAGGAAGCATCTCCATGGGCCATCAAACAGAGGATGTCATTGGGTTTTGTGTTGACTTCATTCCTGGCCTTAAGAATATAGGTCTCCCTAAATCGCGGTATGAGGGGAGACTGACTGGAAAAGGCACGCTTGGAGGGGACTCAATAATATGCAGGGACGGATATTCTTGGTCTGAAGCACACTGCACAGTTCTACAAAACTCTACCTTGGTGACTCCGTATGTCGATGAACACAAGAACAGTCTGCGCTCCAAACACCCGGAGCAGTGCAACGACTGGATTACATGTGAACACATCAGGACTTTCAGCAGTTGGTTGGAAACACGTCTCAGAGGTGACAAGACTATTTGTGATGAGTTGTACTTGTTGTCCAGGGGACTGTCGGTGTCAAAACCGGCGGATCTCGGGTAGGGGGTCCCGAACTGTGCGTCTAGGCGGATGGTAACAGGAGACAAGGGACATGATGTTTTACCCAGGTTCGGGCCCTCTTGATGGAGGTAAAACCCTACGTCCTGCTTGATTGATATTGATAATGTGGGTATTACAAGAGTAGATCTACCACGAGATCAAGGAGGCTAAACCCTAGAAGCTAGCCTATGGTATGATTGTTGTAATGTTTGTTGTGTCCTACGGACTAAAGCCATCCGGTTTATATAGACATCGGATAGGGCTATGGTTACATAGAGTCGGTTACAATGGTAGGAGATTTACATATCCGTATCGCCAAGCTTGACTTCCACGCCAAGGAAAGTCCCATCCGGACACGGGACATAGTCTTCAATCTTGTATCTTCATGGTCTTGGAGTCCAGCCGATGATGATGATAGTCCGGCTATTCGGACACCCCCTAGTCCAGGACTCCCTCAGTAGCCCCTGAACCAGGCTTCAATGACGATGAGTCCGACGCGCATATTGTTCGGCATTGCAAGGCGGGTTCCTCCTCCAAATAATTCATAGAAGATTGTGAACACCAGGATAGTGTCCGGCTCTACAAAATAAATTCCACATTCCACCGTAGAGAGAATAATATGTACACAGGTTCAATCTGCTGACGTATTTTGTGGCATGACGTCACACCACTACCAAGCCTTTACTTGAATCGTTTTTTACTATACCACCTCAGCGCGTTTAGCGAAGCGGTTTCCTTGGCACGTCTTGTCGAAGCAGAGATCGTGTTCCCCTTATTCCGGGATTCTCATCAATACGGACGTGGGTAACCCAACCGCGCCCGTCGCCACGCCCCCTCTATCGAGGGCGAGTCCCGAACGGTCACGGAGACGGCTCTCGGTATTCTCCCTCTTTATAATGGGACCAAGGCTCGTTTATTTTCTTCAATCCTCCATCGAATCTTCTCCTTGCTCCAAGTTCCAACACCCAGAGCCCCAGAATCGAGTGCTTCGGACCTTCAACAATGTCCGGCTCCGACCTTCAGGGCCGGTGGATGCCCTCCTCCGTCACGGAGGAGGACGTGCTAAAGCTGCGAGAGGCCAAGTACCTGACTTAAGATATTTCGCACAGGTTGCCCGCCGAAGGGCAGGCCATCCCCACCGCCGAGCCCGACGAGTACGTCGTTTTTATTTCCCACCTCCATCGGGGTTTAGGCTTCCCGATGGATCCTTTTGTGAGAGGAATCATGTTTTACTATGGGTCGGAATTCCACGACTTGGCTCCGGAGTCCATCCTCCATATTTCTGCATTTATTGTCGTCTGCGAAGCCTTCCTCCGCGTCACCCCCCACTTCGGCCTGTGGCTGAAGATCTTCAATGTGGAGCCGAAGATGATCGAGGGGCGTCAAGCAGAGTGCCGCGGGGTGGCCGTAAGCAGGAGGGCTGATTCCCCGTGGCCCGAGGGCTCCTTCCAAGAGGAGCTCGGCTTGTGGCAGCAGGAGTGGTTCTATATTACCGCTCTGAGGGGCAGCAGACAGAAGCCGCCGCCCTTATTCCGCTCGGGACCTCCACGACGGTTGATGTCATGGGTCAACCAAGGGCTCAACTAGGGGCCGTCAAAGGACGTGCCCCTACTGCAGGGACGGATTCGAGACCTCCAAGCGAGGGAGATCAATATGGTTGTGGTAATGCAGGTCATGCTTATTAGGCATCTCCTGCCCTGCAAACGCCGCCCTCTCCGGCTGTGAGAGTTTAATCCGGAGGGACCACAGATTCTTTAACACTTCATGGGTATGACACCCGTGGAGAATCACAAATTATTCTTCGGATCACAAGAGGCGTGTCCGGAATTGACCGAGGACGCTGGCCTAAGCTGCAATCGCCCGGATACACAAGTAAGTAGCTCCGAGTCCAGACATACCGTTTGTTTGCCTTTCTATGATTCGCCTTTTGACCGATTTCCTTCTAAACAGGAGTGGATAGCGCAAGCAAAACTGATACGGTGTCCGGCCCCCCTCCCAGAGACCGCGCCGGATCCCGTGCTGGTCAGGATGCTGGAAGTTGCGCCTTCAGAGGAAGGCGAAGGGGAAAATAGAGGAGCTACCGCCTCGCCCAAGGAGGCTCTTGAAAGAGGGGGGATCGAGAATCCCTCCCTCCAAGGGGAGAAGAGGACTGCCTCCGAGGACCCGGGGGCCAAAGCCCCTAAGCGGGGGAAGAAATCTTCGCCAGAGGGTCCTGCGTCCGGGGAGGCCCCGGCCGCACAGTCTCCCCTAAAGAATCAGCCCTCCAACGAGCCGTAAGTAGAAAGAAGGGAGTTTTATAATAAGGGACACCCCTATTTGTGCTTCTGAGGATAACTCAAGTTTTTACCTTGTAGTTCGGATCTCCGTCCTTCGCAAATGAGCTTGTCTTCGGGGGACCTTCGTCCGGAGATGGGGGAGAGCGAGACGCCTCCGTCCGCGGCGCCGTCGGATAGGGCGGACGAGCCTGAAGTGTCATCACGGAGGGTGCCCCCGAGTTTGGCAAAGCCGGATAGTTCGGCACCAACTGGTGTACGGCTGAAGGATCTGCTTGAGAAGGCGTCTATCTCAGAAGATCACCATGCATTGGTGAGTATGGTGATTGGAAGGATTTCGTCCGCCGAAGGCGGATTGCGTAATGCCGTCAGGAGTTTACTGGCGGGGTTTAAGGTACCTAAAAATGACACACCTTTTGACGGTTTTGCACATAAAGTGCGCCCTGTATAGATAGTAGCCCCTGAGACTCGGTAGGTTGTCGAAAGCGACAGCGTGCCGAGGATCAAAATCGCAGGTTTCAATGTTCGCCATTCCTATGCAGGTGGCGGATTGTCCGGGGGCCAGCCGGACTGATGGAGTTGCTGAACTAAAGCGGCAACTCGATGTTGCGGATGCGGACATCGCGCTAGTCAACAGGCGACTTGATGAGTCACAAGGTAAGTGTTTCTTTGCGGTCACTTGGTAAGGGAGCCGAAGCCCACTCCTTACAATATGCGTGCGAAATGCAGATGGTGCCGCTGCTGTGGAGAGCCTTCGGGCCGAACTAGCTCAAGCGAAGGAGCAAGCCAAAAGGAGTGATGCGGTTGCCTCGAGGGCGGCCAAGGAGTTAGAAGCCGAAAGGGCTGCACACTGCCGAAGCAGGGAAGAGATGGCCGAAATGGCCGTGAAGTTAAAAGATGCTACCGACCGCAATGAGGCTCTTGAAAAGGAGCGCCTAGCGGGGCAAGAAGACCTGGGGAAGGCCACCGCCAAAGCCAAGGATGCCCGTTCTGCAATGCGGGCTATAAAGGAAGAGCTGCGCCAGGCCGGAGACATTGTAGCTGGCAAGCCTTTTCTGCTGCGCCGAAGGTTTACGGATCCAAAGTATGCTCAGCTTGGCCAGCTGTGGGTCCGGAGGACCCTTATATGGACTTAGCAGCGAGTGCGGCGGATGCCGTTGTGCACTTCCGAAGCCGGAAGGATCACAAGACGGAAGAGCTGTTTTGGTCTCAATTCCATAGTCCGGAGCATTCACTTCCGCTGACCGACCGGTTGGCCGAGTGGGCTGAGCTGAATAGGTTGTCCGGGCTTTCCATGACGGATATCGTGACTCATGTCTGGCCGGATAGGGCCAAGCCGAAGAGCTACTTTGGCTTATTGCAGCAATTTCTTGGGGCGGTGCCGCATATCAAGGCGATGAAGCGGCCGGCCTGCATAGAGGGTGCACGGATGGCACTCGCCCGTTTGAAGACACATTGGACAGAGATGGATGCCACCGCTGTTGCGACCCAGGGTTCGGACGAGAGCTGATTACCCGCCGAGCACTATTTTGGCGAAGTTCTGCGTGGTGCTCGTGTAATAGAGTCGCAGTGCTCAAAAAATGTCACGTTCAAATGAACGTTTTATTTTGTAAAACAATGTTTATGATGTAAGCGCTTTTTATACTTGTGCATTCAAGTAGTAAAATATCTCCTATGCGGCCGTTTATGTATACGTGTGTATAACCTGAAAGATGGCAGTCGTCGGCTTCAGCCCCCACGCACAAGGTGCGGGGTTGTTTGCAAAAATAGCGCATTTTCACACTTAATCCGACGTCTCGATCCTCTGAAGGAGGTGGTAGCGTAGCAAACGAGGCAACCGGACTATAATGCTTTATCACTTTCACTTAGCCATGGGAGTTCGAGGGTGGGGCTACAATATAGCTCCTGGGGGCACCGCGCTCTCTGAATTCGGGGCGCGTATGTGCCTGACCGGGAAACAGCCCTTCATCAAAGCGGAGGAATTCTAAACATTCCTTTGGTCGATCGTGTGGTTGACCAGTCTCTCGCCGTATCATGACAGTCAGTTTTTGGCTTTCTCTACTGAGGTGCTCGCCCAGCCAAACTGGGGCACAATCGCAGTAGTTCTCCTGGTGCCGCGTTAGCCGATGATACGGAACGTAAGGCAGCAAAACACAGGAGCCGGGCAAACCCAACAATTGACCAAAGACATGATTCAGAGCTGATGCATATAAGGCCTAACTCGAGACGACGAACACTCCCGAAGGTGTTCGGTCTTTATAATAACGGGCAGAACAATGCCCTAAGCCCCTAGTGTCTAGGTACGGGCAAGGTCCTCTGACGCGGCCGATGCCAAAACGCCAGTCTCCTCTCTGGTTATAATGAGAAACGAGGGGATTATGGCAACAAGAGACAGTAAGAAAGGTTTACGCAGGGTCTTAATCTGAAAAGAATCCTTGAAACGGGTCCCTACTGCACGTCTGCGCCTGTGTCTCCGTTGTGCCGTATCCTGGACGGGTATGCACGTTGTTCATCTGTAAAAAGAGAGGAACTTAGTTTGAAAAGAAATCGTGCGAAAAAGTGCATAAAAAATTGAAATATAAATTAATAAAGCTGAGCCTATGTTAGCTCATTATTGCTTATATGCGCAGCCCCTTGTGAAGGGGTGTGCGGCTAGGTAGCGCCTAGCTTATTTATTCCGGGCTCGTCCAGCCGTGTCCGGGGTCTTAGATGACCTTTTAATGAAATGATGCCGCGTGGGCCGGGCATTTTAAGTATAAGAGACGCGTAATGTGGTATTGCGTTAAAGCGGACGAAAGCTTCACGTCCCAATAGTGCTTGATAGCTACTTTTGAATGGGGCGACGTGAAAGATTAGCTTTTTGTGTCGGAAGTTGTCAGGTGACCCGAACACAACTTCTAGTAATAAGGAGCCTGTGCAGTTGGCGTAAGGGCCGGGCGCCACTCCTTTGAAGGAAGTGCAGCTATGTCGAATTTTAGTAAGGTCTATCCCCAACTTGCGGATTGTGTCCGGATATAGCAGGTTTAAATCACTGCCGCCATCCATCAGGACTTGTGTAAATTGCAGTCCGTCGATTATAGGATCCAATATCAGAGCAGTCCATCCTGCGTTTCGGATACTTCTGGAATAATCCAAGTGGTCAAAAGTGATTGGTTTTGACATCCAATCTCGAGGTCCCGCTGGGGTGGACCATGCGACACCTATCTTAGCGGGTGCCGCATTGTTTTTCTGTACTATCACAAGAAGTGAGTTTACTGTTTTGACTTCTTGTGGGAAAGTCTTTTGTCTTCCGGTGCTCTGCTGGTGGGGTTCGTCATCGTCCTCGCTTGGCACGTCAAGCCCCTTGTGTTCGGCGTTGAGTCTGCCGGACTATTTAAAAACCCAACAATCTCGGTGGGTATGGTTTGCAGGCCTTCCGGAGGTACTGTGGATTTGACATATCCGATCCAAAATTTTGTTTAAGTTGGATAGCTCATCACTGTTGTCCTTAAGAGGCAGTGTTTTATTGTTTGGCCGCGAGCTTTTGAATCCGGCGTTGACCGCCGTGCTCTTTGGGCCTTTTTCTTTATTCCGGTGATGATCTTTTCTGCGCCGTGATTTTCCATTTCCATCTCTGATCTCGGATGTACTCGGGTCGCTAGTGCTGCATCTTGCTAGCCAGCTGTCTTCCCCTGCGCAAAAGCGGGTCATGAGGCTTGTTAGCGCAGCCATTGTCCTTGGCTTCTCTTGGCCGAGGTGTCTGGCGAGCCATTCGTCTCGGACGTTGTGTTTAAAAGCTGCTAAGGCTTCAGCGTCCGGACAGTCGACTATTTGGTTCTTTTTGGTAAGGAACCTGTTCCAGAATTTGCTCGCTGACTCTCCGGGCTGTTGAGTTATATGACTTAGATCGTCTGCATCCGGAGGGCGGACATAAGTCCCTTGAAAATTTGCTCTAAACGCGTCCTCAAGCTCTTCCCAACTTCCAACAGTGTTTTCTGGGAGGCTTTTGAGCCAATGCCGAGCTGGCCCTTTGAGCTTGAGCGGTAGGTATTTTATGGCGTGGAGATCATCTCCTCTAGCCATGTGTATGTGTAGTATGTAATCTTCTATCCAGACTCCTGGGTCTGTTGTTCCGTCGTATGCCTCTATGTTTATGGGTTTGAACCCTGCTGGAAATTCATGATCCAGCACCTCATCGGTGAAACATAGTGGGTGTGCGGTGCCCCTGTATTTGGGTGTGCCGCTGTCTTCGAACACTTGACGTGTTGTGTTGCTTCCTGGGGCCCTCTTTTTTGGCCCGTAAATGGACCTGGCTGGGCCGTCTGTTTTCCCAGGATCATAAGTCGGCTTGTGTGCGGCGCCGCTTGTCGCTTTTGGCCTGTCGTCGGGCCGTCTATCCGGCCAGGCGGCCTCTTTGTTTTTTGACCGTGGGGGCTCTATGGCTTCCACGTCAAATTCTGGCAGCAGCATGCACTTCGGGTAGCTCTTTGTTTGGTGGCCATTGCCATATTTGTCTGCGGTCTTGAGTACTTTGCTCCACTTCATTCTGAGTATGTCTTCCTCTGTTTTGAGCTTCCGTTTTTCCTTCTTCAGACTTCTTGCAGTGGCGACGAGTCTTTTGTGAAGGTTCTTATGCTCCGGTGGTGTGTCCGGCGTGAGGTTGTCCGGACTGTTGGTTTCGCCGGGCATGGATTGATTATCCGATTCGTCCTGTTCGGACGGTTGCTTGGTTGCATGTTCGTCGTCCACTGGTTTGCCCTACTCTATTGCTGGGTCATTAGGAATGCTGTTTTTGTCGAGGCGGGACTTAGGGCGGCGTCTGCATCGCCGTTTTGGTTGTTTATCGGTGGGATTATCCCTTGCCGCGCCCCGTTGTTCCTCGTTATCGCTTCCTTTTGGGGTGTCCACCATATATATGTCATGTGACGGGGTGGCCTTCCAGTGCTCAGTGAGCACTGCTTCTTGATCGTCTCCGGCATCGTCGTCCATACCGTCGATGTCTTCGGAGTCGTAGTCTAGCATGTCGGTTAGATCGTCGATAGTGGCTATAAAGTGGGTGGTGGGTGGGTTTTGAATTTCTTCGTCGTCCGCATCCCAACCATCCTGGCCGTAGTCCGGCTAGGGCTGTCCGGATAGCGAGAGATGCTTTAGCGATTTTAAGATGTCACCACAGGGGTAGTGCTGAAAGATGTCCGCAGCGGTGAACTCCATGATCGGCGCCCAATCAGATTCGATTGGCAGGGGCGCAGGAGGTTCAGAGTCCGGCAGGGAGTCCGGCACCTCGGAGTCACGAGCTTTATAAGAGACGAGGTCAGTGTTCGGCTCCATCGCCGTGGAAGTTGCAGCTCCCGAGGCGGTGTCCAGCCACCCGTCCTCGATCTGCGCGATCGGCTCCGGACTATGGGTCGGAGCAGATTCGTGTGCGGCCTCCAAGGTACTGTCCAGCGACAGAGTTAGATCATGCCCATCGTGACAGTGCGGCACGCTCGGCTGTGGCTCGGATCCATCGAAGATCAAGTCTCGGCGGATATCGGCCGTGAAGTTTAGGCTTCCAAACCTGACCTGACAACCAGGGGCGTAGCTTTCGATCTGCTCCAGATGGCCAAGTGAATTAGCCCGCAGTGTGAAGCCGCCGAATAGGAAGATCTGTCCGGGGAGAATAATCTCACCTAGGACTGCGTCGTTGTTGATTGAAGAAGCCATCAAGCCTATCGGTGACGACACAGAGGAACTCTCAATGAAAGCAACAATTGTCGGTGTCAAAACCAGCGGATCTCGGGTAGGGGGTCCCGAACTGTGCGTCTAGGCGGATGGTAACAGGAGACAAGGGACACGATGTTTTACCCAGGTTCGGGCCCTCTTGATGGAGGTAAAACCCTACGTCCTGCTTGATTGATATTGATAATGTGGGTATTACAAGAGTAGATCTACCACGAGATCAAGGAGGCTAAACCCTAGAAGCTAGCCTATGGTATGATTGTTGTGTCCTACGGACTAAAGCCATCCGGTTTATATAGACACCGGAGAGGGCTATGGTTACATAGAGTCGGTTACAATGGTAGGAGATCTACATATCCGTATCGCCAAGCTTGCCTTCCACGCCAAGGAAAGTCCCATCTGGACACGGGACGAAGTCTTCAATCTTGTATCTTCATGGTCTTGGAGTCCGGCCGATGATGATGATAGTCCGGCTTTCCAGACACCCCCTAGTCCAGGACTCCCTCAGGGACCATCTTTGACTGTATTGATTTACAAAGGATACAAGATAAATGGGAATACATTTTACACGATTGAACAAGATCAAAAGAGCACCAACCAAAACAGTGGTGTCCGCTTTGATGCAGCAACCGAGAGGGAAAAGGACACATATTATGGTTACATAGTGGACATATGGGAACTTGACTACGGACATGATTTTAAGGTCCCTTTGTTTAAGTGCAAATGGGTCAATCTGTCAGGAGGCGGGGTACAAGTAGACCCACAGTACGGAATGACAACAGTGGATCTGAAAAATCTTGGGTACACCGACGAACCATTCATCCTAGCCAATGATGTGGCATAGGTTATCTATGTGAAGGACATGTCTACCAAACCGAGAAAAAGAAAAGATAAGGAAGCGAATACATCATACGATGAGCCAAAGCGCCACATAGTTCTTTCATGAAAAAGGGACATCGTGGGAGTGGAGGGCAAGACAGACATGTCTGAAGATTTAAATGATGAAGATTATCCATGGTTACGACGCAATAAGCAAATGACACAAGCAAAGAAAAAGTGAAGACTTTCTCCCGCAACTATTATGATGATACCATGCCAACTTTGTAACAGACGAGTATGATACCATTGTCCGTTTTGTACATGCACATGCTATGTGGGTGAAATTATGATACCATGCCAACTTTCAACTTTTTCAGAGTTCATTTGAAATGCTTTAATGTATTATGATTCGGCCCTCGTAATACCATTAATCCCGGTTCACTTCTTGTCAACTATGTTCTCACAAAGAACCCTCAAGAGGGTAGCCACGTGGGCCATTGGTCCCGGTTCGTCTGGACCTTTTGGTCCCAGTTCCATGCACGAACGGGGACCAATGCGCCTCGCCCCTAGCCCATGACCATTAGTCCCGGTTTGTGCCACAAACCAGGACTAAAGGGTTGGTCCTCGTTGCGGTTAGAGTTTAGTTCCACCTCGACTACCGAACGACGCTCACACCGGTTTATAAGCCCCTCCCTCTCTGCCTTGTTGAGCTCCTCTCAAAGTGAAAATAGATGCCCTTATACAGGGAATTTGACCTAAATTCATACCGAATTTCTCTGAAATTCATAGAAATTTATTATGAATTTAGGTTGAATTTTCTCTATAGGCACATCTATGCTCATTTTTTTAGTAAAGTTAATCACAAACTTGTGATTCACAGAAATTTCAAAGAATTCAAATTTTAACTATTCAAATTTGAAAACTAATGGCACTAACAAAAAGTTTATATTTCTTCCAAAACTAATGGCACTAACAGAAAGTTTATAATTTTTCTGACCTAAAAGCAAAAAGAACTAAAAAATTAAGCAAAAAACAAAAGAAAATAAATAATGCAAAAAACAAAAAAAAACTATTTTTATAGTAAAGTTAATCACAAACTTGTGATTCACACAAATTTCAAAGAATTCAAATTTGAAAACTAATGGCACTAACAGAAAGTTTATAATTTTTCTAAAACTAATGGCACTAACAAAAAGTTTATAATTTTTCTGACCTAAAAGCAAAAAGAATTAAAAAATAAAGCAAAAAACAAAAGAAAATAAATAATGCAAAAAACAAAACAAAAAATGAAAAAGTACTAAAAAAACTGCCACCTATTGGGCCACCACGGCCTAAATACGACTAGAAACCCAACCTGGGCCAGGATTCAGGCCCGCAGAAGGCCCAATAGGCCGACAGCAACATAGTGTGAGATTAGGCCCGAAAGCCTGCAGTTGAGAGGAGCTCGAGAGGGTGGGCGCAGCAGCGCTTATAAACCACTCTCGAGCCCTCTCAACTAGCGAGGTGGGACTAAACTTTGGCCGCGACGCGGGCAGCACAGGGGCCTTTGGTCCCGATTGGTGGCACCAACCGGGACTAAAGGGGGGCATTGGTACCAGTTCGTGGCACCAACCGGGACCAATGCCCCACCTTTAGTCC
>NC_041385.1:781326598-781368096 GCF_002162155.2 Triticum dicoccoides | reverse complement strand
GCGCCGCCCCGACACCGTCGCTGCCCCGCTCCACCGTTGCCCCGACCTCGCCGCCTCAACGCCACCGCTGCCCCGCGTCGCCCCGATGCCGTCCCGGCCCCACGCGCCACCGCCTCTGCCTCAGGCCGGCCCCGACCCCTCCCCGCGCCCGTCATCGCCGTCGCCGCGGGGAAGCACCACGCCGGCTCCCGTGACCCGTTCATCCCCGAGGTCGTGTTCGTCCGCTGCCGTACTGATTCCGGCCGGTGACCTCGACCCCACCCCGCGCTGTGAGCCCCTGCCTCCTCCCCTTTCCTTCTCATTGTCATCCCCGCACACCATCCGTAAGCGCCACCGCCAACCATCATCGCCATCGCCAACCACCGCGGTCTATTTTTCATTTTTTGTTAAGATCTATGTATGTATGTTCACTGTATAATGTGATGTATATGCTGTATAATGCTCTGTATATGTCTATATATATGCTCTATATATGGTACATAATGCTCTGTATATGGTGTATAATGCTCTGTATATGTTCATATGTAACATTTAAGAAAAAAAGTAAATGTATATATGTTCATATGCAAAGAATTATTTTTGGATGAAATGAGATGAGATGAGATGTGTTTTGTGTTGGAGAAGAAAAGAGGAAGAAGGAAGAAGGAAGAAGAAGGAAAAGAGGGTCGAGGGGGGGGGGTCGATATACCCCCTCCACGATAACATTTTTTCCATGTATATATCCAAAAGTTACATTTTTATAAAAGTTTTATATATCTAGCTAGGAAAGGAAGAAGAAGAAAAAGAATGAGAGGAAAAAGGAAAATAAGAAGAGGAAGACAGGAGAAGAAGAGGAGAGGAAGAAGAGGAGAAATAAATAAGAAGAAGAAAAAAGAAGAAGTTACATCTTCTTCTCCTCTTTTTTTTCTTCAATCTTCTCCTCTATTCCTTTCTTCTTCTGCTCTTTTTATTTCTTCTTCGTCTTCTTATTTTTTATCGGATATGACGTTATCGATATACCCCGTTTCCCGATAACTTCAACACAAGGGGGGGGGTTCGACCTACCCCCCTCCACGATAACATTATTTTCCCGTGTATTTATGTCGTTGTTGTCGATATAACCCCCTCCCGGATAACTTCGACCGTGATAACTGAAGGAAATATGCCCTAGAGGCAATAATAAAGTTATTATTTATTTCCTTATTTCATGATAAATGTTTATTATTCATGCTAGAATTGTATTAACCGGAAACATAATACATGTGTGAATACATAGACAAACATAGTGTCACTAGTATGCCTCTACTTGACTAGCTCGTGAATCAAAGATGGTTAAGTTTCCTAGCCATAGACATGAGTTGTCATTTGATTTACGGGATCACATCATTAGGAGAATGATGTGATTGACTTGACCCATTCCATTAGCTTAGCACTTGATCATTTAGTATGTTGCTATTGCTTTCTTCATGACTTATACATGTTCCTGTAAACTATGAGATTATGCAACTCCCGTTTACCGGAGGAACACTTTGGGTGCTACCAAACGTCACAACGTAACTGGGTGATTATAAAGGAGTACTACAGGTGTCTCCAAAGGTACATGTTGGGTTGGCGTATTTCGAGATTAGGTTTTGTCACTCCGATTGTCGGAGAGGTATCTCTGGGCCCTCTCGGTAATGCACATCACTATAAGCCTTGCAAGCAATGTAGCTAATGAGTTAGTTACGGAATGATGCATTACGAAACGAGTAAAGAGACTTGCCGGTAACGAGATTGAACTAGGTATTGGATACCGATGATCGAATCTCGGGCAAGTAACATACCGATGACAAATGGAACAACGTATGTTGTTATGCAGTTTGACCGATAAAGATCTTCGTAGAATATGTAGGAACCAATATGAACATCCAGGTTCCACTATTGGTTATTGAGCGAGAATAGTTCTAGGTCATGTCTACATAGTGCTCAAACCCGTAGGCTTCCCACGCTTAACGTTACGATGACAATTTTATTATGAGTTTATAAGTTTTGATGTACCGAAGTTTGTTCGGAGTCCCGGATGTGATCACGGACATGACGAGGAGTCTCGAAATGGTCGAGACATAAAGATTGATATATTGGACGAATATATTTGGAAACCGGAAAGGTTCCGGATGAGATTGGGATTATACCGGAGTTCCGGGATGTTACCGGAACCCCCCGGTAAGTATATGGTCCTTATTGGGCCTTAGTGGAAAGGAGGGAGAAGGAGCAAAGGAGGGGGCGCCCCCCCCTCCCAAGCCCAATCCGAATTGGGAGCGGGCCGGCCCCCCTTTCCTTCTTCCCTTCCCTCTCTTCCTTCCCTCTCCTACTCCTAATAGGAAAGGGGGGGGGGAAACCTACTTGGAGTAGGATTGCCCCCCCTAGGGCGCGCCTCTCCCATTGGCCGGCCCCCTCCTCCTCTCCCCCTTTATATACGGGGGAGGGGGGCACCCCTAAGAGACACAAGTTGATCTACGGATCGTTCCTTAGCCGTGTGCGGTGCCCCCCTCCACCATATTCCACCTCGGTCATATCGTCGCGGAGTTTAGGCGAAGCCCTGCGCCGGTAGAACATCATCACCGTCCCACGCCGTCGTGCTGACGGAACTCATCCCCGACGCTCTGCTGGATTGGAGCCCGGAGAACGTCATCGAGCTGAACGTGTGCTGAACACGGAGGTGCCGTACGTTCGGTGCTTGGATCGGTCGGATCGTGAAGACGTACGACTACATCAACCGCGTTGTCATAATGCTTCCGCTAGGTCTACGAGGGTACGTGGACAACACTCTCCCCTCTCGTTGCTATGCCATCACCATGATCTTGCGTGCTCATAGGAAATTTTTGAAATTACTATGTTCCCCAACAGTGGCATCCGAGCCTAGGTTTTATGCGTCATGTTATATGCACGAGTAGAACACAAGTGAGTTGTGGGAGATACAAGTCATACTGCTTACCAACATGTCATACTTTGGTTCGGCGGTATTGTTGGATGAAGCGGCCCGGACCGACATTACGTGTACGCTTACGCGAGACTGGTTCTACCGACGTGCTTTGCACACAGGTGGCTGGCGGGTGTCAGTTTCTCCAACTTTAGTTGAACCGAGTATGGCTACGCCCGGTCCTTACGAAGGTTAAAACAACACTAAGTTGACGAACTATCGTTGTGGTTTTGATGCGTAGGTAAGAATAGTTCTTGCTCAGCCTGTAGCAGCCACGTAAAACTTGCAACAACAAAGTAGAGGACGTCTAACTTGCTTTTGCAGGGCATGTTGTGATGTGATATGGTCAAGACGTGATGCTATATTTTATTGTATGAGATGATCATGTTTTGTAACCGAGTTATCGGCAACTGGCAGGAGCCATATGGTTGTCGCTTTATTGTATGAAATGCAAACGCCCTGTAATTGCTTCACTTTATCACTAAGCGGTAGCGATAGTCATAGAAGCAATAGTTGGCGAGACGACAACGATGCTACGATGGAGATCAAGGTGTCGCGCCGGTGATGATGGTGATCATGACGATGCTTCGGAGATGGAGATCACAAGCACAAGATGAAGATGGCCATATCATATCACTTATATTGATTGCATGTGATGTCTATCTGTTATACATCTTATTCTTGCTTTGATTGACGGTAGCATTTTAAGATGATCTCTCACTAATTATCAAGAAGTGTTCTCCCTGAGTATGCACCGTTGCCAAAGTTCGTCGTGCCCAGACACCACGTGATGATCGGGTGTGATAAGCTCTACGTCCATCTACAACGGGTGCAAGCCAGTTTGGCACACGCAGAATACTCGGGTTAAACTTGACGAGCCTAGCATATGCAGATATGGCCTCGGAGCACGGAGACCGAAAGGTTGAGCGTGAATCATATAGTAGATATGATCAACATAGTGATGTTCACCATTGAAAACTACTCCATCTCACGTGATGATCGATTATGGTTTAGTTGATTTGGATTACGAGATCACTTAGATGACTAGAGAGATGTGTGTCTAAGTGGGAGTTCTTAAGTAATATGATTAATTGAACTTAAATTTATCATGAACTTAGTCCTGGTAGTATTTTGCAAATTATGTTGTAAGATCAATAGCTTGCGTTGTTGCTTTCATATGTTTATTTTGATATGTTCCTAGAGAAAATTGTGTTGAAAAATGTTAGTAGCAATGATGCGGATTGGATCCGCGATCTGAGGTTTATCCTCATTGCTGCACAGAAGAATTATGTCCTTAATGCACCGCTAGGTGACAGACCTATTGCAGGAGCAGATGTAGACGTTATGAACGTTTGGCTAGCTCAATATGATGACTACTTGATAGTTTTGCGCACCATGCTTTATGGCTTAGAATCGGGACTTCAAAGATGTTTTGAACATCATGGACCACATAAGATGTTCCTGGAATTGAAGTTAATATTTCAAGCAAATACCCGAGTTGAGAGATATGAAGTCTCCAACAAGTTCTATAGCTAAAAGATGGAGGAGAATCGCTCAACTAGTGAGCATGTGCTCAGATTGTCTGGATACTTCAATCGCTTGAATCAAGTGGGAGTTAATCTTCCAGATAAGATAGTGATTGACATAATTCTCTAGTCACCATCACTAAGTTACTAGAACTTTGAGATGAACTATAGTATGCAAGGGATGACGAAAACGATTCCCGAGCTCTTCGTGATGTTGAAATCAACGAAGGTAGAAATCAAGAAAGAGCATCAAGTGTTGATGATTGACAAGACCACTAGTTTCAAGATAAGGGCAAAGGGAAAGAAAGGGAAACTCCAAGTAGAATGGCAAACAAGTTGTCACTCCCGTGAAGAAGACCAAAGCTGGACCAAAGCCTGAAACTGAGTGCTTACACTGCAAAGGAAATGGTCACTTGAAGCGGAAATGCCCTAAATATTTGGTGGATAAGAAGGATGGCAAAGTGAACAAGGGTATATTTGATATACATGTTATTGATGTGTGCTTTACTAGTGTTTATAGTAACACCTGAGTAGTTGATACTTGTTCGGTTGCTAAGATTAGTAACTCGAAACAGGAGTTACATAATAAACAGAGACTAGTTGAGGGGAAGTGACGATGAGTGTTGGAAATAGTTCCAAGATTGATATGATCATCATCACACACTCCCTATATTTTCGAGATTAGTGTTAAACCTAAATAAATGTTATTTAGCGTTTGTGTTGAGCATGAATATGATTTGGTCATGTTTATTGCGATACGGTTATTCATTTGAAGTTAAAGAATAATTGTTATTCTGTTTACATGAATAAGACCTTCGATGGTTATACACCCAATGAAAATAGTTTGTTGGATCTCGATCGTAGTGATGCACATATTCATAATATTGATGCCAAAAGATGCAAAGTTAATAATGATAGTGCAACTTATTTGTGGCACTGCCATTTTGGTCATATCGGTGTAAAGCGCATGAAGAAACTCCATAAAGATGGATTTTCGGAATCACTTGGTTATGAATCATTTGATGCTTGCGAACCGTGCCTTTTGTGCAAGATGACTAAAACTCCGTTCTCCAGAACAATGGAACAAGCTACTGACTTATTGGAAATAATACATACCGATGTATGCGATCCAATGAGTGTTGATGCTCTTGGCAAGTATCGTTATTTTCTGACCTTCACAAGATGATTTGAGCAGATATGGGTATATCTACTTGATGAAACATAAGTCTAAAATAGTTGAAAGGTTCAAAGAATTTCAGAGTGAAGTGGAAAAATCATCGTAACAAGAAAATAAAAGTTTCTGCGATCTGATCGCGGAGACGAATATTTGAGTTACGAGTTTGGTCTTCAATTAAAAAAATGTGGAATAGTTTCACATCTCACGCCACCTGGAACACCACACCGTTATGGTGTGTCAAAACATCGTAACCGCACTTTATTGGATATAGTGCGATCTATGATGTCTCTTACTGATTTACCACTATTGTTTTTGGGTTATGCATTAGAGACAGCTGCATTCACGTTAAAAGGGCACCATCTAAATCCGTTGAGACGACACCATATGAACTGTGGTTTAGCAAGAAACCCAAGTTGTCGTTTCTTAATGTTTGGGGCTGCGATGCTTATGTGAAAAAGTTTCGTCCTGATAAGCTCAAACCCAAATCGGAGAAGTGCGTCTTCATAGAATACCCAAAGGAAATTGTTGGGTACACCTTCTATCACAGATCCGAAGGCAAGATATTCGTTGCTAAAAATGGATCCTTTCTAGAGAAGGAGTTTCTCTCGAAAGAAGTGAGTTGGAGGAAAGAAGAACTTGATGAGGTAACAGTACCAGCTCCCTTATTGGAAAGTAGTTCATCACAGAAATCAGTTCCTGTGACACCTACACCAATTAGTGAGGAAGTTAATGATGATGATCATGAAACTTCAGATCAAGTTGTTACTGAACTTCGTAGATCAACCAGAGTAAGATCCGCACCAGAGTGGTATGGTAATCCTATTCTGGAAGTCATGTTACCAGACCATGATGAACCTACGAACTATGAGGAAGCGATGATGAGCCCAGATTTCGCGAAATGGCTTGAGGCCATAAAATCTGAGATATGATCCATGTATGAGAACAAACTATGGAATTTGATTGACTTGCTCGATGATCAGCAAACCATGTTAATTAAATGGATTTTTAAGAGGGAGACGGACGCTGATAGTATTGTTTCTATCTACAAAGCTAGAATTGTCGCAAAAGGTTTTCGACAAGTTCAAAGTGTTGACTACGATGAGAGTTTCTCACTCGTATCTATGCTTATGTCTGTCCGAATCATGTTAGCAATTGCCGCATTTTATGAAATCTGTCAAATGGATAAACAAGACTGCATTCCTTAATTGATTTATTAAAGAAGAGTTGTATATGATGCAACCAGAAGGTTTTGTCAATCCTAAAGGTGTTAACAAAATGTGCAAGCTCCAGCGATCCATTTATGGACTGGTGCAAGCATCTCAGAGTTGGAATATACGCTTTGATAAGTTGATCAAAGCATATAGTTTTATACAGACTTGCCGTGAAGCCTGTATTTACAAGAAAGTGAGTGGGAGCACTACAACATTTCTGATAAGTATATGTGAATGACATATTGTTGATCGGAAATAATGTAGAATTATTCTGGAAAGCATAAAGGACTGTTTGAAAGGAGTTCTTTAAAATAAAGACCTCAGTAAAGCTACTTACATATTGAGCATCAAGATCTATTGAGATAGATCAAGATGCTTGATAAGATTTTCAATGAGTACATACCTTGACAAGATTTTGAAGTAGTTCAAAATGGAACAGTCAAAGAAGGAGTTCTTGCCTGTGTTGCAAGGTGTGAAGTTGAGTAAGACTCAAGACCCGACCATAGCAGAAAATAGAAAGAGAATGAAAAGTCATTCCCTATGCCTCAGTCATAGGTTCTATAACGTATGCTATGCTGTGAACCAGACCTATTGTATACTCTGCCCTGGTTTGGCAAGGGAGTACAATAGTGATCTAGGAGTAGATCACTGGACATTGGTCAAAATTATCCTTAGTGGAATAAGGATATGTTTCTCAATTATGGAGGTGACAAAAGGTTCATCGTAAAAGGTTACGTCGATACAAGTTTTGGCACTGATCCAGATGACTCTAAGTCTTAATATGGATACATATTGAAAGTGGGAGCAATTAGCTAGAGTAGCTCCGTGCAGAGTATTGTAGACATAGAATATTTGCAAAATACACACGGCTCTGAATGTGACAGACCCGTTGACTAAACTTCTCTCACGAGCAAAACCTGATCATACCTTTGTACTCTTTGGGTGTTAATCACATAGCGAAGTGAACTAAATTATTGACTCTAGTAAACCCTTTGGGTGTTGGTCACATGACGATGTGAACTATGGGTGTTAATCATATACAGATATGATTATTGGTGTTAAATCACATGGCGATGTGAACTAGATTATTGACTCTAGTGCAAGTGGGAGACTGAAGGAAATATGCCCTAGAAGCAATAATAAAGTTATTATTTATTTCCTTATTTCATGATAAATGTTTATTATTCATGCTAGAATTGTATTAACCGGAAACATAATACATGTGTGAATACATAGACAAACATAGTGTCACTAGTATGCCTCTACTTGACTAGCTCGTGAATCAAAGATGGTTAAGTTTCCTAGCCATAGACATGAGTTGTCATTTGATTTATGGGATCACATCATTAGGAGAATAATGTGATTTGCTTGACCCATTCCGTTAGCTTAGCACTTGATCGTTTAGTATGTTGCTATTGCTTTCTTCATGACTTATACATGTTCCTGTAAACTATGATATTATGCAACTCCCGTTTACCGGAGGAACACTTTGGGTGCTACCAAACGTCACAACGTAACTGGGTGATTATAAAGGAGTACTACAAGTGTCTCCAAAGGTACATGTTGGGTTGGCGTATTTCGAGATTAGGTTTTGTCACTCCGATTGTCGGAGAGGTATCTCTGGGCCCTCTCGGTAATGCACATCACTATAAGCCTTGCAAGCAATGTAGCTAATGAGTTAGTTACGGAATGATGCATTACGAAACGAGTAAAGAGAATTGCCGGTAATGAGATTGAACTAGGTATTGGATACCGACGATCGAATCTCGGGCAAGTAACATACCGATGACAAAGGGAACAACGTATGTTGTTATGTGGTTTGACCGATAAAGATCTTCGTAGAATATGTAGGAACCAATATGAACATCCAGGTTCCACTATTGGTTATTGACCAAGAATAGTTCTAGGTCAAGTCTAAATAGTTCTCGAACCCGTAGGGTCCGCACGCTTAACGTTACGATGACAGTTTTATTATGAGTTTATAAGTTTTGATGTACTGAAGTTTGTTCGGAGTCCCGGATGTGATCACGGACATGACGAGGAGTCTCGAAATGGTCGAGACATAAAGATTGATATATTGGACTGATATATTTGGACACCGGAAAGGTTCCTGATGAGATTGGGATTATACTGGAGTTCTGGGAGGTTACCGGAACCCCCCGGTAAGTATATGGGCCTTATTGGGCCTTAGTGGAAAGGAGGGAGAAGGAGCACAGGAGGGGGCGCCCCCCCAAGCCCAATCCGAATTGGGAGGGGGGCCGCCCCCCCTTTCCTTCTTCCCTCCCCTCTCTTCCTTCCCTCTCCTACTCCTAATAGGAAAGGGGGGGCCAAACCTACTTGGAGTAGGATTGCCCCCCCTAGGGCGCGCCTCTCCCCTTGGCCGGCCCCCTCCTCCTCACCCTCTTTATATACGGGGGAGGGGGCACCCCTAAGAGACACAAGTTGATCTACAGATCGTTCCTTAGCCGTGTGCAGTGCCCCCCTCCACCATATTCCACCTCGGTCATATCGTCGCGGAGTTTAGGCGAAGCCCTGCGCCGGTAGAACATCATCACCGTCACCACGCCGTCGTGCTGACGGAACTCATCCCCGACGCTCTGCTGGATTGGAGCCCGGAGAACGTCATCGAGCTGAACGTGTGCTGAACACGGAGGTGCCGTACGTTCGGTGCTTGGATCGGTCGGATCGTGAAGACGTACGACTACATAAACCGCGTTGTCATAACGCTTCCGCTTACAGTCTACTAGGGTACGTGGACAACACTCTCCCCTCTCGTTGCTATGCCATCACCATGATCTTGCATGCTCGTAGGAATTTTTTTAAATTACTATGTTCCCCAACAATAACTTATACTACGGGAGCACCCCCTGGCCCTCTCGCTCGACCAAAACTCTCGAGGACACCCCAAACCCGGAATAATCTCAGTCTCCTACCCCTCCCGCCACGCCCCTACCCTTGAAGCGTTGCTGAGGCCACCCCAAACCTGGAATAAACTCGGTCTACGTTTGCCACTAATATATCCACCTGCTGTCATGTTTGTGTAATAATTGCCATGTTGTAATATTTGCAGAAACAATGGAGCACATACGAGACGAGGAAGCAAAAGAGGTGTTGGGGGACATAATCTTAGCCAGAGGTGATATCTTGTCGTATCTTAACGACAATGATGGTCTGGAAGAAGAGGGTGAAGAAGCAGAGTACGCTGATCGAAGAATGGAGGAGTAAAGACATGATTATGATGGCTCTGGTGACCCAATGACGATGCAAGAAGGAGACCGTGATGACGGCTTTGGTGTCCGAACCGAGTCCGGCCAGGTATATATATTAGTTAAGCCTGTGCTGACTAGCTAATTGATGCCTTCATTGTTATGGTATATGTACACATATGAATTAACTCTCGTCTTTCTACTTTTTTCTAGCCCTCCGGATCGAGCACAACTTTGGTAAAGAGACGAGGCCCGAAGAAAAAGTTGCGCTCAGATGAAAGGTTTGAGATCACAGCAATCTCGCGCGACGGCGAACCGATTGAACCCATCCGGACAAAGGATGCATTTGCTGCTCAGTGCGGGGTTCTTGTTAGGGACAAGATCCCAATCAGCATCCACCAATGGTATAAGCCTAAGAACAAAGACCCTGAGGTGTCTTATGTCAATGATATGCAGAAAGATGATCTTTGGACTGAGCTGAAGGCAAATTTCACCCTACCGCCAGAGGAGGATCCGAAGAAGCCAGTTAGAGAGCAATTAATCAAGTCTCATGCTCTTAAGAAGATGGCATGCCAATCTAGTAGGTGGAAGAATGAGCTGAAAAGGTTAGTCGACAAAGAAGAGACACCAGAATTCGTCGGCAAATATGATAAGATCAGTGATCACTGGCCTGCATTTGTGGCCCATAAGACATCGGAAAAGAGTAAGAAGATGTCGGAGACAAACAAGCAAAATGCTACAAAGAAGAAGCTTCACCATCGCATGGGGTCAGGTGGCTACCTCAAAGCCTGACCTAAGTGGGCCAAGGCTGAGAATGATCTGCTTGATAAAGGGATCGAACTAGAGACAGTGAACTGGCCAGACCGTTGCCGGACTTGGATCTTCGGGGCTGGCGGAACCTTGGACCCTGTATTAGGGAAGTGCCTTTGGATGGACGATCAAATGAAAATACTAGTCAAGAGGCTTTGGCACTATATCGATGCAGTGCAGGAAGGGACGTTCGTTCCAGACAGAGAGAACAACGAGCTCACAATGGCCCTCGGGAATCCTGGGCACCCTGGACGGACACGAGGCACGCCAGGCTCCATTCTGGGGAAGGTTGGGTTTCCAGACGCAGGCGGTTACAAATGCCAGGAGAGGAGGAAGAAAGTGCAGCAGACCAAACTGCAGGTGCTGCATGCAAGGGTACAAGCGATAGAGGAATGAGAAGCAAATCGCAGCAAACGAATTGCCGAAGCTTCCCCCGAAACTACCCCGCCATCTCAGTAGAGAAGCAGCGTGGCTTCCACCGAGCTGCTTCAGCCGGAGCATGTCTTGACGGCTCCTGCTAGCTACCCCTTGGATGCTATCACGGAGTCTCAAAATTGCCACCTTATGACGCAATGGCAGAACTTAAAAGTCAAGGCGGCTGACCGCTCTATTCGACCTTCTGACCCCGGCGCAACTTTTCACCGTCGTCTGATTCCAGAGGATATGCTAGGGTGACGGTGGACGAAATAACAGAAGGAGTTCATCAACCTTCTGAACCGGACGCCTCCGCCTCCTCCTCCTCCTCCGGCGAGTCAGGGCACTCCGCCTCCTCCACCGCCTCCTCCTCCAGCGAGTGACGATTAGGGCACTCAGCCTCCTTCTTCGGCGCGTGGCGGCACTCCGCCTCCTTCTCCGCCTGCGCCGGCGCGCCCGAGCAGCCAGCAGCCTCCTCCTTCTCCGCCTCGCCAGCAAGGGCGGAAGAGACCCGCCGCTGCCCCGGCTACTCCGGCGCGTCGTAGTCCTTCTCCTCCGCCTCGTAAGCAAGTGCTAAAAATACAGACGCCGCGGCCGCTCCGTCTGCTCCGGCGTCTAGCAGTACAGCCAGAGGCGGGAGGCAATACAGATATGGTCCACCTCTCAAGCCTCTAGAGAAGTTACCGTACAAGAGGACCGAGGAGGAAAACGCGAAGATCGTGCGGACCGAAGTGGAGGACTTCTTTGAAGGGTTGAAAGCAAAGAGACATCCACCTCCGGAGGTAAAGGTAGATCCGGTGAAAGCAAAGCGCACTATCGATGCCCTGAGGAAACCACCAAAGTCTCCACCAAAAACCAACTATGAGCGCATTACTGAAAAGGCATATCTCGAAGCGGAGTGGTCAGGAAGTATTGTCAGACATCAAAGGTCAAAAGAACGAGCAGCTACGAAAAAATTGCCCAGCTCGGCGAACAAGCAAATCAATCGTGCCCCCCGCTCAATGTGTCTAGCGACATCATCGCTAATGCTCTGGGGATGTTGCCCGGTTATAGCAATCTTAGATATTACCTGCCTGACGATGTACATTTTGATTTCATGGAGGTGGACGAACACAGATACGAGTACAGGAAGCCTCTCGTCAAAGATGAAAAATCTCTAACAACGATGATGCAAAGATTCCATAATTGGTACATGAAAACCTGTAGAGAGTCTGGGGGGATGAATACTTTGTATTTGAGAATTAAAGAGGAGCACGACCTCATTGGAAATGATATGTTGCCTGTTCCATTTGAGGAGTTCTTCGAGTTCTTCAATCAAAAGGCCCTTGATAAATTAACGGTCTTTTGCTACTGTCTGTAAGTACTATTTCTGTCATTAAGTCTCTATAATTAATTATCCTCACTATATTTGTTTTCTCAGGTCTTTCATTGCATGTATTTATAATTAATTATCCTCACTATATTATGCAGATTGAAGATCGTCAAGTGCAGAAAACAAGAAATGTATGATATTGGGTTCATTAACACAAATGTCATAGATGAATTTCTAGTTACAAAGAACGCCGAAGAGGCCGAGGCCAACTTGCTATAATCGTTGATCAAAAATCAAAACAAAGATATAATACTCTTTCCTTACAACTTCGAGTGAGTGTTACTGTCGTGTGCATATTCGGTTTCCCTTATTACTCGAGCGAGGTTATAGTAATATAATTGATGAGTTATGCATGCATGTGCAGCTTCCACTATGTTCTTCTGGAGATTAAGCTTGAGCGGGGACTAGTATCCGTCTTAGACTCGAGACGAAAAGATCCCGAAACCTATGCGGACATGACTAAAATGCTCAACAAGTAAGTTCAATCGATCATTATTGCACCATATCGGCAACTTTTTATTCATTTCCTGATATCTCAAGTAATAATAATTATTTTCTTTGTCTTGCAGGGTTTGGAAACAGTTCACCACAGAAGCTCCGGGACTGCCGAAGGAGCTGCGATATACATACCCAAAAGTAAGTACTACTAGCTAGCTAGTTGCGCGCATCTCCCGTTGATTCTATAGCTATACTTTCATCAATGCCATTTATAATGCTTCATTATCAGTTTTATTAACCTCTATATCTCGTAAAGTTGTTGTGGCAGGAACAAGGGAATAATTACTGTGGATACTATGTGTGCGAGTTCATCTACAACGCGACTTTGAAAAATAAGCGTGGCTACTCTAAAAGACAATATGAAGTGCGTAAGCAATAATATTCACAATTTCATTTTATTACACCATCATTTCTGTTGAGTTTCATTCATATATATGTATTAACCCCCTTCTTCAAATTAGACGTGGCAGTTGCGGAATGAACTCCTACCACAAGATCGCATGAAAGCAATTCAAGAGGAATTGGCGGGATTCTTTCTTGACCACGTCATCAATAAAGCCGGAGAATACCATGTGGAAGTTGATTTCAATTGCTAGGGGATTGTAAGAGATCTTACATATTGTATATGTATGTAGCCAGTAGCGTCGGATAGATAATACGAAAACTTGTTGTTCGACCAATCTCTCGGAGAAGGAGAGGTCGATCGATCACTTCTCTCGGTATGCATGACGAACTTCTGTACGTAATGGTTTCCTTCATTTTCTTACTAGCTAGCGTGTCGAGGGCCTCTCTATGTATAGTACGTAGCATCGACCAAGCACGGACATAAGAGAGGACACTTGTCTCTATTAATTACCTATCTAACACAATATATGAAACACCTAAATTAACCCCCCAAAACTCCCATCCCCCCTCCCCCCTTTCAAAAAAAACAAAAACCCCAGCCCCTGAAATGCTGACGCGTGGATGCCTTTTGGTCCCGATTGGTGCCACCAACCGGGACCAAAGGCCCTCCTGCCTGAGCTCGGCGCACCGGCCACGTGGAGGCCCATCTGTCCCGGTTCGTGTTTGAACCGGGACTAAAGGTCTAGGGCATTGGAAATGACCCTTTAGTCCCGGTTCAAGAACCGGGACAAAAGGCCCTTACCAACCGGGGCGAATGGGGCTTTTTCTACTAGTGAATCACTCAAGTGTCCAATCATGTAAGCATTACTCTTTAATTCTCTACCAATGAAATTTTCTTGTCTAGCCATAAAGTCATCAAATTCATCTAAACATTGTCTAGGAAACTTAGTAGAGGGTATTTCAACCTTATCATATCTATAGAGAGAATTTACCTTTACTACCCGTGTCGGGTTATCAAGACCATGTGTTTCTTCAATAGGTGGTATACTAAGACCATGTATTTCTTCAACAGGAGGTAAATTCTTAACATCTTCAGCTTTAATACCTTTTTCTTTCATAGATTTATTTGCCTCTTGCATATCTTCAGGACTAAGAAATAGAACACCCCTCTTCTTCGGAGTTGGTTTAGGAGTTGGCTCAAGAGTTGGCTCAGGAAGAGTCCAATTATTTTCATTAGTCAACATATTATTCTATAGCAATTCAGCTTGATCGACTGTTCTTTCCCTGAAAACACAACCAGCACAACTATTCAAGTGGTCCTTGGAAGCATCAGTTAGTCGATTATAAAAGATATCAAGTATTTCGTTTTTCTTAAGAGGATGATTAGGCAAAGCATTAACTAATAGGAGAAGACTCCCCCAAGCTTGTGGGAGACTCTCTTCTTCAATTTGCACAAAATTATATATTTCCCTCAAGGCAGCTTGTTTCTTATGAGCAGGGAAATGTTTAGCAGAGAAGTAATAAATCATATCCTTGGGACTACGCACACAACCAGGATCAAGAGAATTAAACCAAGTTTTAGCATCACCCTTTAAAGAGAATGGAAATATCTTAAGGATATAGTAGTAGCGAGATTTCTCATCATTAGTGAATAGGGTGGCTATATCATTCAATTTCGTAAGATGTGCCACAACAGTTTCAGATTCATAGCCATAAAAAGGATCAGATTGAACCAAAGTAATTATCTCAGGATCGACAGAGAATTCATAATCCTTATCAGTAACAAAGATAGGTGAAGTAGGAAAAGCAGGGTCATATTTCATTCTAGCATTCAAAGATTGTTGCTTCCATTTAGCTAATAACTTCTTAAGATTAGATCTATCATTGCAAGCAAGAATAGCTCTAGCAGCTTCTTCATCCATAACATAACCCTCAGGAACAACATGTAATTCATACTTAGGGGGAGAACCTTCATCATCACTATCTTCAATAATTTAATTCTCTCTAACCCTAGCAAGTTGTTCATCTAGAAATTCACCTAATGGCAAAGTAGTATCAAGCACAGAAGGAGTTTCATCATAAGTATCATGCATAGTAGAAGTGGCATCATCAATAACATGCGACATATCAGAATTCATAGTAGTAACAGGTTTAGGTGTTGCAAGCTTACTCAAGACAGAAGGAGAATCTAGTGCAGAGCTAGATGGCAGTTCCTTACCTCCCCTCGTAGTTGAGGGAAAAATCTTAGTTCTTTCGTCTTTCAAGTTCTTCATAGTGATCAGCAGATATAAATCCCAAGTGAATCAAAGAATAGAGCTATGCTCCCCGGCAACGGCGCCAGAAAATAGTCTTGATAACCCACAAGTATAGGGGATCGCAACAGTTTTCGAGGGTAGAGTATTCAACCCAAATTTATTGATTGGACACAAGGGGAGCCAAAGAATATTCTCAAGTATTACCAGTTGAGTTGTCAATATAACCACACCTGGATATCTTAGTATCTGCAGCAAAGTATTTAGTAGAACAGTAGTATGATAGTAATGGTAACGGTAGCAAAAGCAACGATAGCAGTTTTGTAGTAATTGTAACAGTAGCAACGGTAAAGTAAATAAGCAAAGCACAATATGTGAAAAGCTCGTAGGCATTGGATCAGTGATGGATAATTATGTCAGATGCGGTTCATCATGTACCAATTATAACATAGGGTGACACAGAACTAGCTCCAGTTCATCAATGTAATGTAGGCATGTATTCCGAATATAGTCATACGTGCTTATGGAAAAGAACTTGCATGACATATTTTTGTCCTACCCTCCCGTGGAAGCAGGGTCCTAATGGAAACTAAGGGATATTAAGGCCTCCTTTTAATAGAGAAACGGACCAAAGCATTAGCACTTAGTGAATACATGAACTCCTCAAACTACGGTCATCACCGACAAGTATCCCGATTATTTTCACTTCGGGGTTGTCGGATCATAACACATAATAGGTGACTATAGACTTGCAAGATAGGATCAAGAACTCACATATATTCATGAAAACATAATAGGTTCAGATCTGAAATCATGGCACTCGGGCCCTAGTGACAAGCATTAAGCATAGCAAAGTCATAGCAACATCAATCTCAGAACATAGTGGATACTAGGGATCAAACCCTAACGAAACTAACTTGATTACATGGTAAATCTCATCCAACCCATCACCGTCCAGCAAGCCTACGAGGGAATTACTCACACACGATGGTGAGCATCATGAATTTGGTGATGGAGGATGGTTGATGATGATGACGGCGACGAATCCCCCTCTCTGGAGCCCCGAACGGACTCCAGATCAGCCCTCCCGAGAGAGATTAGGGCTTGGCGGCGGCTCCGTATCGTAAAACATGATGAAACTTTCTCTCTGATTTTTTTCTCCGCGAAAGAGAATATATGGAGTTGGAGTTCAGGTCAGTGGACATCCAGGGGCCCACGAGGCAGGGGGCGCCCGCAGGGGGAGGGGGCGCGCCCCCCACCCTCATGGGCAGGGTGTGGGCCCCGTGGTCTTGATTCTTTCGCCAGTATTTTTCATATTTTCCAAAAATAATCTCCATGGATTTTCATGTCATTCTGAGAACTTTTGTTTCTGCACAAAAATAACACCATGGCAGTTCTGCTGAAAACAACGTCAGTCCGGGTTAGTTTCATTCAAATCATGCAAATTAGAGTCCAAAACAAGGGCAAAAGTGTTTGGAAAAGTTGATACGACGGAGACGTGTCACTTCTCTGCAGCTATTGAAAGATGGAGGGTCTTCGAAAATCATGTACACGGGGCATCGAAGATGGCTCGAGAAGGATGACACATGGAGAAAGCGTGGAGATCTATTCAATGGTAAGGCTGAGCATCCTGGTCCTTCACATAAGTGTAGCGGTGCAGAAATATATGAGTTATTGAAGAACTGGGAAGAGTGCCCCTCGTCGGGAAAGACGAAGAAAAAGGCATCGGAGCCCCTGCTAAAGATATGGAAGACGAGATCTATTTTCTGGGACTTGGAATACTGGCCCATACTCGACACGCCTCATAGCCTTGATCAAATGCATATGACAAAAAATATCCTTGAGAGTTTGCTTGGAACATTGATGAACATGTCGAAGAGGACCAAGTATGGGCCGAAGGCAAGAAAAGACTTGGAGTTTTTTAATATCAGGAAAGATTTCCAAATGCCCGGTAAAAGGTCTGAGGAGACGGAGATGGAGACGAAGACGGAAGATAGGGGCAAAAAAGCAAACAAGAAGGAAGAACAATATTGCCCCCCTCTTGCTTCACCTTAGATCCAAAGGAGGTCGATCAATTGTTCAAGTTCCTTCCCGGAATCAAAGTTAGTTCCGGATACTGTGGGAAGATAAGCAGATATCTGGACACTAAGAAAAAAGGTTCAGTGGGATGAAGTCTCACGAGTGTCATGTGATGATGACGCAGTTACTCCTGGTTGCACCTAGAGGGATTATGGACACACATGTGCGTGAGACGCTTACTAACCTATGCCACTTTTTATGCTATCTCTCGAAAGTCGATCAGTGTGAAGCAACTCCATAGGCTACAGGAAGAGATCATTGTCATACTGAATGAGCTAGAGATGTACTTCCCGTCCGCGTTCTTTGATGTCATGGTGCATCTATGTATCCACATCGTGGACGACATCATCGACCTAGGACCGACATTCCTGCATAGCATGATGCCATTCGAGAGGATGAATGGGGTCATCAAAGGATTCGTTCGTAACATGTCCTGTCCAGATGGAAGCATAGCCCAGGGATATCTGACCAAAGAGTGCATCCTTTCTGTGAGAGTTATCTGACCAAAGACCCTGTTGTTGGTTTGCCCGTCAACAAGCACTGTGGAAGGCTCGAAGGCGAAGGTCACACCAACGGTCATAGGGATGTGAATGTGTTATGCTCGGGCTGACAAAACGACCTTCACAGGGCAAACTTTGTAGTGCTACAACACCTAGATGTGCTAGAAGATTTCGTAACACTGCACAAAGAGACCATCGCAAAGAAGTACCATGACCGTGGGGTGCACAGGACGGAGGCTGAAGTTATTAGAGAGCACAACTCCACTTTCGTGCGTTGGTTCAAAGAGCGAGTTCTGGCTAATCCCCCGGAAGAGGGTTGCCTGAACGGAACACTCATATACGCCTTAGCACAAGGCCCCTCGACCAACCTCGCGACTTATCAAGCATACGATATCAACGGATACACGTTCTACACGGAGGAGAAAGATATAAACAGTGATGACCAAAACTCAGGGGTGACGATGGAAGCCATGACCGGGATTGCATAGTGCGACGATGTTCCGTGTTAGATGGGCTAAGAATGTACACAGAGAAAACCGACATTTCACTACCATGTGTATACCCGACTTCGATAGCGGTACCGTCAACGTCATCGCCAAAAATGAGCCATGGGTACATGCTAAGAATGTGACACAATGTTTCTTCATAACTGATCTGATCAATCCCAGCCGTGTTGTCATGAGGAGAAGCAAAAGGAGCATCGGCGGAATGGATGAAGTCGCCAACGAGGAAGACTATGACCAGTACAGTGATCCGATGAGGAAAGATGATGTTGATGACGATAAAACATACGTCAAAAGAAGAATGAAGACTACATTACCTACGAAAGATCATAATCCCTGGAGAAGGAAAAGTCATGACCATGTGCTCAATTATTCGACAACGAACAAAAGAGGGAAGAAGATCAGTCTGAAGCATCATCATCGCCCAAGCTGACAAACTAATCCCCAAAGTTTGTGTGTGTCTAGCTATTTTGTATTCCGCCGATAGCGGTCAAATGATGTAAGATATATTATACTAATTATTATCCGGAGGGTAAGAGTGGTATTACTCAAACGACAGACCAAATTAAAGGAAGGAAAGTGCAAAAGAAAGATAAGAAAAAGAAAAGTGCAAATGAAAGAAAAAGAAAAATAAAAAGAAAGGAAGTTTTGCAAAATGGAATGAAAATAAAAAGAAAAAGCAACTAATAAGTTGTGGAAAATGAAATGTAAGAAAAATAAAAAAAGAAAGAAAATTAAAAAAAGAGAGAAAAAGTTAGCACTAGCGCGTTTTGGCCTGGGCAGCGCTGTAGCTAAGAAAAATAAAAAGAAGAAGAAAAATAAAAAAAGAAAAAAATAAAGAAAAAAAGTTAGCAGTAGTGCATTTTATCCTCGGCAGTGCTATAGCTAAGAAAAAGAAAAAGAAAAAGAATAGCAGTAGCGCGTTTTCGCTAGGACAGCGCTATAGCTAACTTAGATATAGCACGTTTTGCCAACGCGTGCTATAGCTAAGTTGCCTACAGCACACCGGTCCGCTAGCTCCCATCTTTCCTGTCTCTCACTCGTGCCGCTCGTTGATCCCCTCTCTGACGCCACCACCGACGCTGCACCGCCCACACCGCCACCGACGCTGCACCGCCTGCGCTGCCGCTGACATCGCCCTGCCCACGCCGTCGCCGATGCTGCACCACCCACGCCGCTGCCAACCTCAGCCCTGACCCTGATGCCGGCTGATACGTCTCCAACGTATATACTTTTCCAAACACTTTTGCCCTTGTTTTGGACTCTAACTTACATGATTTGAATGAAACTAACCCGGACTAACGCTGTTTTTAGCAGAACTACCATGATGTTGTTTTATGTGTAGAAAAGAAAAGTTCTCAGAATGTCCTGGAAATCCACGGAGGCACTTTTTGGAATTAATAAGATTTTTTGGCGAAAGAATCAAGACCAGGGGGCCCACAGGCTGTCCACGAGACAGGGGGCGCCCCCTAGGGCGCGACCTCCTATCTTGTGGGCCCCCTGGACCTCCACCGACCTCAACTCCAACTCCATATATTCACGTTCGGGGAGAAAAAAATCAGAGAGAAAGTTTCATCGTGTTTTACGACACGGAGCCGCCGCCAAGCCCTAATCTCTCTCGGGAGGGCTGATCTGGAGTCTGTTCGGGGCTCCGGAGAGGGGGATTCGTCGCTGTCATCATCATTATCCATCCTCCATCACCAATTTCATGGTGCTCACCGCCGTGCGTGAGTAATTCCATCGTAGGCTTGCTGGACGGTGATGGGTTGGATGAGATTTACCATGTAATCAAGTTAGTTTTGTTAGGGTTTGATCCCTAGTATCCACTATGTTCTGAGATTGATGTTGCTATGACTTTGCTATGCTTAATGCTTGTCACTAGGGCCCGAGTGCCATCATTTCAGATCTGAACCTATTATGTTTTCATGAATATATCTGTGTTCTTAATCCTATCTTGCAAGTCTATAGTCACCTATTATGTGTTATGATCCGACAACCCCGAAGTGACAATAATCAGGATACTTCTCGGTGATGACTGTAGTTTGAGGAGTTCATGTATTCACTATGTGCTAATGCTTTGTTCCGGTTCTCTATTAAAAGGAGGCCTTAATATCCCTTAGTTTCCGTAAGGACCCCGCTGCCACGGGAGGGTAGGATAAAAGATGTCATGCAAGTTCTTTTCCATAAGCACGTATGACTATTTACGGAATACATGCCTACATTACATTGATGAACTGGAGCTAGTTCTGTGTCACCCTATGTTATAGCTATTACATGAGGAATCGCATCCGGCATAATTATCCATCACTGATCCATTGCCTACGAGCTTTTCACATATTGTTCTTCGCTTATTTACTTTTCCATTGCTACTGTTAAAACTACTACAAAAACCCAAAAATATTTACCTTTACTTTTGCTACCGGTACCTTTATTATCATACTACTTTGCTACTAAATACTTTACTGCAAATACTAAGTTATCCAGGTGTGGTTGAATTGACAACTCAACTGCTAATACTCAAGAATATTCTTTGGCTCCCCTTGTGTCGAATCAATAAATTTGGGTTGAATACTTTACCCTCGAAAGCTGTTGCGATCCCCTACACTTGTGGGTTATCAAGACTAATTTCTGGCGCCCTTGCTGGGGAGAATAGCTCTATTCTCTGAGTCACTTGGGATTTATATCTGTTGATCACTATGAAGAACTTGAAAGACGCTAAAACCAAGATTTTGCCCACAACTACGAGGGGTGGTAAGGAATTGCCATCTAGCTCCGCACTAGATTCTCCTTCCATTATTAGTAGGCTTGCGACACCTAAACCTGCTACTTCTATGAATTCTGATATGTCACATGTTATTGATGATGCCACTTCTGCTATGCATGATGAAACTACTTCTGTGCGTGATACTACTTTGCCATTAGGTGAGTTTCTTGATGAACAACTTGCTAGAGTTAGGCGGAATGAAATTACTGAAGATCCTATTACTGATGATAGTGATGATGAAGGTTCTCCCAATGATTATGTATTGCCTGTTGTTTCTAAAGGTTATGTTATGAATGAAGAAGCTGCTAGGGAAATTTTTGCTTGCAATGATAGATATGATCTAAAGAAATTATTAGCTAAATCAAAGCAGCAGTCTCTTAATGCTAGAATGAAACCCGATCCTGCTTTTGCTACTTCACCTATTTGTGTTACTGATAAGGATTATGAATTCTCTGTTGATCCTGAAATTATTACTTTAGTTGAATCTAATCCTTTTTATGGCCTTGAATCTGAAACTATTGTGGCACATCTTACCAAGTTAAATGATTTAGCCACCTTGTTTACTAATGATGAGAAGTCTCGCTATTTTTATATGCTTAAGATATTTCCGTTCTCATTAAAGGGTGATGCTAAGACTTGGTATAATTCTCTTGCTCCTGGTTGTGTGCGTAGTCCCCAGGATATGATTTATTACTTCTCTGCTAAATATTTCCCTCCTCATAAGAAACAAGCTGCCTTGGGAATTATATAATTTTGTGCAAATCAAAGAAGAGAGCCTCCCACAAGCTTGGGGAGGCTTCTCCGGTTACTTAATGCTTTGCCTGATCATCCTCTTAAGAAAAATGAAATACTTGATATCTTTTATAATGGACTAACCGATGCTTCCAAGGACTACGTGGATAGTTGTGATGGTTGTGTTTTCAAGGAATGAACAGTCGATGAAGCTGAAATATTATTGAATAATATGTTGATTAATGAAAATAATTGGACTGTTCATGAGCCAATTCCTGAGGCAATTCCTGAACCAATTGAGCCAACTCCTGAGCCTATTCCTAAACCCACTCCAAAGAAGAGAGGTGTTTTATTTCTCAGTCCTGAAGATGTGCAAGAGGCAAAGAAATCAGTGAAAGAAAAAAGGTATTAAAGCTGAAGATGTTCAGAATTTACCTCCTATTGAAGAAATACATGGTCTTAATATGCCACCTGAAGAACTACATTGTCTTGATAACCCGACACAGGTAGTAAAGGTAAATTCTCTCTATAGATACGATAAAGTTGAAATGTCCTCTACTAAATCTCATAGCCCATGCTTAGATGAATTTGATGGCTTTATGGCTAGACAAGAAAGTTTTAATGCTTATGTTGGTAGAGAGTTAAAGAATAATGCTTTCGAGATAGGACTTGTAAGTGATAATCTGGCTAGAGTTGAAGATGAACTTCATCGTGTTAGCAAATATGCTTCTATGGTTGCTACTCAAGATGAGCAAGTACTTAAAGCTCAAAATGATTTGCTTGATGAATTAAATAATAAAAATGACTTTGCTGTTAGAGTGGCTACTAGAACTGGTAGAATTACTCAGGAACCTTTGTATCCTAAAGGCCACCCTAAGGGAATCGAGCAGGATTCTCAAAGAAATAATTTAGAGGCACCTAGTTCTTCTAAGAAGAAGAAAAAGAAAGACGATAGGACTTTGCATGCTTCTAGTGAACCTGTCACATAGACACACCTGAGAATCCCAATGATATTTCTATTTCTGATGCTGAAACTCAATCAGGTGATGAACATGAACCTAGTGATAATGTTAATGATAATGTTCATGTTGATGCTCAACCTAGCAAAAACAATGATGTAGAGATTGAACCTGCTATTGATCTTGATAACCCACAATCAAAGAATCAACGTTATGATTAGAGAGATTTTATTGCTAGGAAGCACGGTAAAGAAAGAGAACCATGGGTTCAGAAACCCATGCCCTTTCCTCCTAAACCATCCAAGTCAAAGGATGATGAGGATTTTGAGCGCTTTGCGGAAATGATTAGACCTATCTTATTATGTATGCGCTTAACTGATATGCTGAAAGTAAATCCTTATGCTAAGTATATGAAGGATATCATTACATATAAAAGAAAGATACCGAAAGCTGAAATTTCCACCATGCTTGCTAATTACACTTTTAAGGGTGGAATACCAAAGAAACTTGGAGATCCGGGTGTTCCAACTATACCTTGCTCCATTAAAAGAAATTATGTTAGAACTGCTTTATGTGATCTTGGAGCCGGTGTTACTGTTATGCCTCTCTCTTTATATCGTAGACTTGAATTGAATAAGTTGACACCTACTGAAATATCTTTGCAAATGGCTGATAAATCAACTGCTATACCTGTCGGTATTTGTGAGGATGTGTCTGTTGTGGTTGCAAATGTCACTATCTTAACGGACTTTGTTATTCTTGATATTCCCGAGGACGATAGTATGTCTATTATCCTTGGTAGACCTTTTATTAACACTACAGGGGCTATTATTGATTGCAACAAAGGCAATGTCACTTTTCATGTTAATGGTAATGAGCATACGGTACACTTTCCGAGGAAACAATCTCAAGTTCATAGCATCAATTCTATTGAAAAAGTTCCAACTATCATTTTTGGAGGTTTTGAATTTCCTCTTCCTACTGTCAAGAAAAAGTATGATATTCTTATTGTTGGGAATTTTCATATCCCCGTTGAGGTAACTTAGTGTTATTCGAAATTTCTCCGGTTCCGTGTTATTCGGAATGAGTTTTGTTAACAAGACTTGATCAACCTTGTTAGTGGATTCATTTTGATGATCACGAGATGGATGAAGCTAGAAGGCACCACCTTCTGTACCCTCTTTTTACTTTCTGTTATTTAGAATAAATAAAGCAAAAATAGTATTACCCGTCTGTTTTCTGGATTATCCGTGTATTAAAAAATAGTCCGAAAATAAAAGTGCTCCAAATGCCCTAGAAATTTAGTATGATTTTGTCTGGAATATTTGAGGATTTTAGGCACTGAAAACACTGCAGGAGGGGCAAGCACCAGGCCACGAGAGAGGAGGGCACCCCCCCTATAGGGCGCGCCCCCTGTCTTGTGGGCCCCCGGTTGGCCCCCTCCACTTATGCCAGCACCCACACACTTCATCTTCTACCCAAAAAAAATCCCCATCCAGCTCAAGCACGAGTTCTAGCTCATTTTGCTGAGATTTTTGATCTCTTAGCTCAAAGCTCCATTCACAAAACTGCTTTGGGAGATTGTTGCTTGGTATGCGACTCCTCCATTGGTCCAATTAGTTTTTGTTCTAGTGCTTTATTCATTGCAAATTTTTGCTGCATAGGTGACCATGTTCTTGAGATTGCATGTTAAAGTTTTGAGGTCTCAAGCAATTCCAATGCATGATATAGGCTCTAGGCACTTGTAGGAGTAGTTGCTATCAATCTTGTTTAGTTTTCTTGACTTTTATTTTGAACTTACTAAATTTTCAGAAATTTTCAGAAAAAGAAATATGCTTAGAAGAATGTACCAAGGTGGTTCCTCGGTGAAGAAAGGGCCAAGGATTGCTATACGTGAGCAAGATGTTAAATTGCCGAGGGACGCAATTGTACAGGCTTGAGAGTGGCCATCCGATGATTTTATGGTCGAAGCAGGCTTCAAGGAGGAATTTGACGCGTATGTGCGTAATGCCGAGCTGGAGGACTTCTTACAAGATAAGTGTCCTCAATACTATCAATTGACTGATTCCTTTGTGCGGAGGTTCCAATATAATTGTACGCGTAATTCTCCTAGTGTCATGTTTGATATTTATGATACATCTTATACAATGGATTTAGAGGATTTCACAACTGCTTGCAAACTCCCGCAGTGGGGTAATATTAATGATCCTCACAAATCTGAATTTAGAGATTTTCTTGATAGTATTACGTTGGGGGAATCTAGGGACATAGCACAAGCTACCATAGGGAGCATTCATTTTCCTGCTATACATTACTTTGCTCTCTTTATTGGTAGATGCATTAACGGTAAGGACGAAGCTTGTCACATGTGTGTCCCTGATCTTTGTGTCCTCAAGAGTGTTGTGTCAGGTTATAAAGGTTATAACTTGGGGGCAATAGTTGCACGTAGGTTCCAGAATAATAGTAGAAGGGGGGATTTATCTGGATGAATTTATGCAACCCGTGTGGCTAATTTTCTTAATATAGCCCCACGAGAGGGGGATATGATTTTACCTCCTATTTATTTGGATAAAGATGCTATGTTCGATCATCATTTTCTTGAGAGGAATGAAGAATTCCTCCATTATCTACTAATCTATGACAGGCGCAACGCCGTCCCTGTTACTCTTCCTGCCCCCTACCTTTTTGATTATCTGGCAAAAGGAAGATATGTTGTCACCGGGGAAGAAGCAGCTGAATACGAGAGGGGAACGGAGGCAGCTCGCCAACACACTGCTGCTCAGGAGGCTGTTGCCTCTCCATCTCAGTACAACCCCAGTTTCACTTATGGATATCAGCCAGGCGGTCCTTGGTACTAGACCAACTTAGGCCAAAAGCCTAAGCTTGGGGGAGTACGTATTTCTCACCCACTTTACATTCATGTTCACACACTAGTCGTCGGTGCTCACACTCTTTCATTGTATTATCCATGCTAGTTTAAATTTCTTTTTCTAGTTTTCTTCTTGTATGTTTGTGAAACCTTGAGAAAAAACAAAAAAAAATTAGTTAGTTTAATTTCTATGCTTGTAGTAGAGTTAAAATGAAAACCCAAAAAGATTTATAGATTCTTCTTCTTACTTGTTGGGATCTTTCCCGTGTAAATAGTTTTATTTTCTTTTCTTTCCTCTGGGGGTCGAGAAGACTATATTGAAAATGCTTAGTGGCTCTTATATGCACGATTGTTTATTTAACTTAGAGCCCATATTACCTTGTCTTCTCTCTTGAGTTGAATCCTTGCAGATTCCAGCTTAGTCCAATGCACGTGCACTCTTATTATTATACACATTGTTCAGTCGTGCAGGTGAAAGGCAATAATGACGATTTATGATGGACTTATTGGGATGAGAAAAGCTGGTATGAACTCGACCTCTCTTGTTTTTGTAAATATGATGAGTTCGTTGTTCCCGAGTCAGCTATTATGAAGTAAACATATTTGCAATGACATTTAGAGATTATAGTTGCTTGTACCATGCTTGATTAGCTATGAGTTATAATGGTTTACCTTGCGTGCCAACATGCTATTAGAATGATTATGATGTGGTATGATGGGATGGTATCCTCCTTTGAATGAATTGAGTGACTCAACTTGGCACATGTTCACGCATGTAGTTGAATCAAATCAACATAGCCTTCATGATATTTATGTTCATGGTGGATTATATCCTACCCATGCTTGTATTCGGTGTGAATTAATTTTAATGCATGTGTACGACTGTTGTCGCTCTCTCAATTGGTCGCTTCCCAGTCTTTTGCTAGCCTTCACCTGTACTAAGCGGGAATACTGCTTGTGCATCCAAACTCCTTAAACCCCAAAGTTGTTCCATATGAGTCCACTATACCTTCCTATATGCTGTATTTACCTGCCGTTCCAAGTAAATTTGTATGCTCGAGCAGCTCATGTTACAACTAGGGCTGCCTATATCTTCCATGCTAGGTGGGTTATTCTCACGAGGAGTGGACTCCGCTCCTCATTCACGAGAAAGGGCCGGTAACCGGGATGCCCAGTCCCATTATCCAAAAAGATCAAAGAAAATTAAAATAATTGAACAAAACTCCCCCAGGGCTGTTGTATGTTGGAGGCACTCGTTGTTTGGAGCAAGCCATGGATTGATGCTTGTTGGTGGTTGGGGGAGTATAAACCTTTACCATTCTGTTTGGGAACTGCCTATAATGCATATAGTATGGAAGATATAGCCATCTCATAGTTGTTGCGTTGACAGTGAAAGTATGCCGCTCAAAATGTTATTCAATCTCTATTTTAAAATCGAGCTCTGGCACCTCTACAAATCCCTTCTTCCTCTGCGAAGGGCCTATCTATTTATTTTTATGTTGAGTCATCACCCTTCTTATTAAAAGCACCCGCTGGAGAGCACACTGTCATTTGCATTCATTATTATTGGTTTATATTGGGTATGACTTGACTGGATCTATTTTACCATGAATTACAATGTTTAGTCAGTCCTTGATCTTTAAAGGTGCTCTGCATTTAGTTTTTGCGGTCTCAGAAAGGGCTAGCGAGATACCTTTTTTTTATATCATGTTATGATTATTTTGAGAAAGTGTTGTCATCCGAGTTTTATTATTATGGCTTGCTAGCTGATTATGCTATTGATATGAGTAATTGTGAGAGCTAAGTGTTATTGTGAGTATGGTTAGTTCATAATATTTCCTGAAACCTGAATGCTGGCTTTTTATGTTACAACAACAAGAAGAAACAGAGTTTGTAAAAGTTTTTCTTTATCACTTTCAGTTTATCAACTGAATTGGTTGAGGACAAGCAGAGGTTTAAGTTTGGGGGAGTTGATACGTCTCCAACGTATCTACTTTTCCAAACACTTTTGCCCTTGTTTAGGACTCTAACTTGCATGATTTGAATGAAACTAACCTGGACTGACGCTGTTTTCAGCAGAACTGCCATGATGTTGTTTTGTGTGTAGAAAAGAAAAGTTCTCAGAATGTCCTGGAAATCCACGAAGGCACTTTTTGGAATTAATAAGAATTTTTGGTGAAAGATTCAAGACCAGGGGGCCAACAGGCTGTCCACGAGATAGGGGGCGCCCCCCCTAGGGCACGGCGTCCTTTCTCGTGGGCCCCCTGGACCTCCACCGACCTCAACTCCAACTCCATATATTCACGTTCGGGGAGAAAAAAATCAAAGAGAAAGTTTGATCGCATTTTACGACACGGAGCCGCCGCCAAGCCCTAATATCTCTCGGGAGGCCTGATCTGGAGTCCGTTCGGGGCTTCGGAGAGGGGGATTCGTCGCCGTCGTCATCATCAACCATCCTCTATCACCAATATCATGATTCTCACTGTCGTGCGTGAGTAATCCCATCATAGGCTTGCTGGACGGTGATGGGTTGGATGAGATTTACCATGTAATCAAGTTAGTTTTGTTAGGGTTTGATCCCTAGTATCCACTATGTTCTGAGATTGATGTTGCTATGAATTTGCTATGCTTAATGCTTGTCACTAGGGCCCGAGTGCCATGATTTCAGATCTGAACCTATTACGTTTTCATGAATATATGTGTGTTCTTGATCCTATCTTGCAAGTCAATAGTCACCTATTATGTGTTATGATCCGACAACCCCGAAGTGACAATAATCGGGATACTTCTTGGTGATGACCGTAGTTTGAGGAGTTCATGTATTCACTATGTGCTAATGCTTTGTTCCGGTTCTCTATTAAAAGGAGGCCTTAATATCCCTTAGTTTCCGTAAGGACCCCGCTGCCACGGGAGGGTAGGACAAAAGATGTCATGCAAGTTCTTTTCCATAAGCACGTATGACTATTTACGGAATACATGCCTACATTGCATTGATGAACTAGAGCTAGTTCTGTGTCACCCTATGTTATAGCTATTACATGAGGAATCGCATCCGGCATAATTATCCATCACTGATCCATTGCCTACAAGCTTTTCACATATTGTTCTTCGCTTATTTACTTTTCGGTTGCTACTGTTACAACTACTACAAAAACCCAAAAATATTTACCTTTACTTTTGCTACCGTTACCTTTATTATCATACTACTTTGCTACTAAATACTTTGCTGCGGATACTAAGTTCTCAAGGTGTGGTTGAATTGACAACTCAACTGCTAATACTCAAGAATATTCTTTGGCTCCCCTTGTGTCGAATCAATAAATTTGGGTTGAATACTTTACCCTCAAAAGTTGTTGCGATCCCCTACACTTCTGGGTTATCAAGACTAATTTTTGGCGCCGTTGCCGGGGAGAATACCTCTATTCTCTGAGTCACTTGGGGTTTATATCTATTGATCACTATGAATAACTTGAAAGACGCTAAAACCAAGATTTTGCCCTCAACTACGAGGGGAGGTAAGGAACTGCCATCTAGCTCTTCACTAGATTCTCCTTCCATTATTAGTAGGCTTGCGACACCTAAACCTGCTACTGCTATGAATTTTGATATGTCGCATGTTATTGATGATGCCACTTCTGCTATGCATGATGAAACTACTTCTGTGCGTGATACTACTTTGCCATTAGGTGAATTTCTTGATGAACAACTTGCTAGAGTTAGGGGGAATGAAATTACTGAAGACCCTATTACTGATGATAGTGATGATGAAGGTTCTCCCAATGATTATGAATTGCCTGTTGTTTCTAAAGGTTATGTTATGAATGAAGAAGCTGCTAGGAAATTTTTTCTTGCAATGATAGATATGATCTTAAGAAATTATTAGCTAAATGGAAGAAGCAGTCTCTTAATGCTAGAATGAAACCCGATCCTGCTTTTGCTACTTCACCTATTTGTGTTACTGATAAGGATTATGAATTCTCTATTGATCCTGAGATTATTACTTTAGTTGAATCTAATCCTTTTTATGGCCTTGAATCTGAAACTGTTGTGGCACATCTTACCAAGTTAAATGATATAGCCACCCTGTTTACTAATGATGAGAAGTCTCGCTATTTTTATATCCTTAAGATATTTCAGTTCTCATTAAAGGGTGATGCTAAGACTTGGTATAATTCTCTTGCTCCTGGTTGTGTGCGTAGTCCCCAGGATATGATTTATTACTTATCTGCTAAATATTTCCCTGCTCATAAGAAACAAGCTGCCTTGCGGGAAATATATAATTTTGTGCAAATCAAAGAAGAGAGTTTCCCAGAAGCTTCGGGGAGGCTTCTCCGGTTACTTAATGCTTTGCCTGATCATCCTCTTAAGAAAAATGAAATACTTGATATCTTTTATAATGGACTAACCGATGCTTCCAAGGACTACTTGGATAGTTGTGCTGGTTGTGTTTTCAAGGAAAGAACAGTCGACGAAGCTGAAATATTATTGATTAATATGTTGATTAATGAAAATAATTGGACTGTTCCTAAGCCAATTCCTGAGGCAATTCCTGAACCAATTGAGCCAACTCCTGAGCCTATTCCTAAACCCACTCCGAAGAAGAGAGGTGTTTTATTTCTCAGTCCTGAAGATATTCAAGAGGCAAAGAAATCAATGAAAGAAAAAAGGTTTTAAAGCTGAAGATGTTAAGAATTTACCTCCTATTGAAGAAATACATGGTCTTAATATGCCACCTGAAGAACTACCTTGTCTTGATAACCCGACACAGGTAGTAAAGGTAAATTCTCTCTATAGATACAATAAAGTTGAAATACCCTCTACTAAATTTCATAGCCCATGCTTAGATGAATTTGATGACTTTATGGCTAGACAAGAAAGTTTTAATGCTTATGTTGGTAGAGAGTTAAAGAATAATGCTTTCGAGATAGGACGTGTCAGTGATAATCTGGCTAGAGTTAAAGATGAACTTCACCGTGTTAGCAAATATGCTTCTATGGTTGCTACTCAAGATGAGCAAGTACTTAAAGCTCAAAATGATTTGCTTGATGGATTAAATAATAAAAATGACTTTGCTGTTAGAGTGGCTACTAGAACTGGTAGAATGACTCAGGAACCTTTGTATCCTGAAGGCCACCCTAAGAGAATCGAGCAGGATTCTCAGAGAAATAACTTAGAGGCACCTAGTTCTTCTAAGAAGAAGAAAAAGAAAGACGATAGGACTTTACATGCTTCTAGTGAACCTGTCATAGACACACCTGAGAATCCCAATGTTATTTCTATTTCTGATGCTGAAACTCAATCAGGTGATGAACATGAACCTAGTGATAATGTTAATGATAATGTTCATGTTGATGCTCAACCTAGCAAAAATAATGATGTAGAGATTGAACCTATTGTTGATCTTGATAACCCACAATCAAAGAATCAACATTATGATAAGAGAGATTTTATTGCTAGGAAGCACGGTAAAGAAGGAGAACCATGGGTTCAGAAACCCATGCCCTTTCCTCCTAAACCATCCAAGTCAAAGGATGATGAGGATTTTGAGCGCTTTGCTGAAATGATTAAACCTATCTTCTTACGTATGCGCTTAACTGATATGATGAAAGTAAATCCTTATGCTAAGTATATGAAGGATATCATTACATATAAAAGAAAGATACCGAAAGCTGAAATTTCCACCATGTTTGCTAATTACACTTTTAAGGGTGGAATACCAAAGAAACTTGGAGATCCGGGTGTTCCAACTATACCTTGCTCCATTAAAAGAAATTATGTTAGAACTGCTTTATGTGATCTTGGAGCCGGTGTTAGTGTTATTCCTCTCTCTTTATATCGTAGACTTGAATTGAATAAGTTGACACCTACTGAAATATCTTTGCAATTGGCTGATAAATCAACTGCTATACCTGTCGGTATTTGTGAGGATGTGCCTGTTGTAGTTGCAAATGTCACTATCTTAACGGACTTTGTTATTCTTGATATTCCCGAGGACGGTAGTATGTCTATTATCCTTGGTAAACCTTTTCTTAACACTGCGGGGGCTGTTATTAATTGCAACAAAGGCAATGCCACTTTTCATGTTAACGGTAATGAGCATACGGTACACTTTCCGAGGAAACAATCTCAAGTTCATAGCATCAATTCTATTGAAAAAGTTCCAACTATCATTGTTGGAGGTTTTGAATTTCCTCTTCCACTGTCAAGAAAAAGTATGACATTCTTATTGTTGGGGATTTTCGTATCCCTGTTGAGGTAACTTAGTGTTATTCGAAATTTCTCCGGTTCCGTGTTTTTCAGAATGAGTTTTGTTAACAAGACTTGATCAACCTTGTTAGTGGATTCATTTTGATGATCACGAGATGGATGAAACTAGAAGGCACAACCTTCTGTACCCTCTTTTTACTTTCTGTTATTTAGAATAAATAAAGCAAAAATAGTATTACCCGTCTGTTTTCTGGACTATCCGTCCATGAAAAAATAGTCCGAAAATAAAAGTGCTCCAAATGCCCTGCAAATTTAGTATGATTTTGTCTGGAATATTTGAGGATTTTAGGCACTGAAAACACTGCAAGAGGGGCAAGCACCAGGCCACGAGAGAGGAGGGCGCCCCCCTATAGGGCGTGCCCCCCTGTCTCGTGGGCCCCCGGTTAGCCCCCTCCACTTATGCCAGCACCCACACACTTCATCTTCTACCCAAAAAAAAATCCCCATCCAGCTCAAGCACGAGTTCTAGCTCGTTTTGTTGCGATTTTCGATCTCTTAGCTCAAAGCTCCATTCACAAAACTGCTTTGGGAGATTGTTGCTTGGTATGTGACTCCTCCATTGGTACAATAAGTTTATGTTCTAGTGCTTTATTCATTGCAAATTTTTGCTGCATAGGTGACCATGTTCTTGAGCTTGCATGTTAAAGTTTTGAGGTCTCAAGCAATTCCAATGCATGATATAGGCTCTAGGCACTTGTAGGAGTAGTTGCTATGAATCTTGATTAGTTTTATTCACTTTTATTTTGAAGTTACTAAAATTTCAGAAATTTTCAAAAAAGAAATATGCTTAGAAGAATGTACCAAGGTGGTTCCTTGGCGAAGAAAGGGCCAAGGATTGTTGTACGTGAGCAAGATGTTAAATTGCCGAGGGACGCAACTGTACGGGCTTGTGAGTGGCCATCTGATGATTTTATGGTCGAAGTAGGCTTCAAGGAGGAATTTGACGCGTATGTGCGTAATACTGAGCTGGAGGACTTCTTACAAGATAAGTGTCCTCAATACTATCAATTGACTGATTCCTTTGTGCAGAGGTTCCAATATAACTGTACGCGTAATTCTCCTAGTGTCATGTTTGATATTTATGATACATCTTATACCATGGATTTATAGGATTTCACAACTGCTTGCCTCCCGTAGTGGGTTAATATTAATGATCCTCACAAATCTGAATTTAGAGATTTTCTTGCTAGTATTACTGTGGGAGAATCTAGGGACATAGCACAAGGTACCATAGGGAGCATTCATTTTCCTGCTATACATTACTTTGCTCTCTTTATTGGTAGATGCATTAACGGTAAGGACGAAGCTAGTCACATGTGTGTCCCTGATCTTTGTGTCCTCAAGAGTGTTGTGTTAGGTTATAAAGGTTATAACTTGGGGGCAATAGTTGCACCTAGGTTGCAGAATAATAGTAGAAGGGGGGATTTATTTGGAGGAATTTATGCAACCCGTGTGGCTAATTTTCTTACTATAGCCCCACGAGAGGGGGATATGATTTTACCTCCTGTTTATTTGGATAAAGATGCTATGTTCGATCATCATTTTCTTGAGAGGAATGAACAATTCCTCCATTATCTACTAATCTATGACAGGCGCAGCGTCGTCCCTGTTACTCTTCCAGCCACCTACCTTTTTGATTATCAGGCAAAAGGAAGATATGTTGTCACCAGGGAAGAAGCAGCTGAATATGAGAGGGGAATCGAGGAAGCTCGCCAACACGCTGCTGCTCAAGAGGCTATTGCCTCTACATCTCAGTACAACCCCAGTTTCACTTATGGATATCAGCCAGGCGGTCCTTGGTACTAGACCAACTTACACTAGTAGAAAAGGGGGCAATGGTCTAGGCCAGTCCAGCCCATTAGTCCCGGTTCAATCCAGAACCGGGACCAATGGGGGCATTGGATCCGGTTCTTGAGCCCCAGGGGCCGACCGGGCCACGTGGGCCATTGGTCCAGGTTCGTCTGGACCTTTTGGTCCCGGTTGGTGGGACGAACCGGGACCAATGTGCCTTGCTCCTGGCCCACCACCATTGGTCCCGGTTGGGGGAATGAACCGGGACCAAAGGCTTCCCTTTAGTCCTGGTTCATGCCACGAACCGGGACCAATTAATTGCCTATATATACCCCGCGAGCAGAGCACTCTCACTGCTCTGTTTTTCGTGGCCGGCGAGGAGAGAGCTTTGTGGTGCTCTAGCTCACCTCCTATGCACACGAGGTGTTCGATGGAATGCCCGAGCCACACTACTTAAGCTTTCTCCTCTCCAAGCTCCACCTCCAAGCTCCATTTTTATCAATATTTGTCTAGGTTTAGCGGTCCGTCACGTCCCGTCCCCGTCTTCACCGCCGTCGACCGCCCGCGCCGATTTCGTCGCCGGCACCACCGTGGTGAGCCTCTTGTTCTTATCTTCTTTCTGAAAGGAAAAAAAACTCTTACTTGTATGTTTATATAGATACTTGTATAATTTTCTTACTTTTATTATTGCATCTTATATAGTGCGATGGTTTTGGTATCCGCCCCCGTCGGCCCTCGTCCTGTCTATGATTCAGATGTGGTATATATTATCTTTTCATAACTATTGGTTCATTTATTGTTTATGACAATTATGCCGACCAATGTGACATAGATTTTATTTATCTAGGAGGTTGTTGAACCGGAAATTCCAACCAACCCTATTGTCGAGAGGTTAAATTTAGTTGAAGAAGAAAACAATTTGTTGAAGAAAAAAATTAGAAAAATTGAGGAGGAGAAGATGATATAGGAGTTGCATGTTGCGGATGTCGTCGATGATCACAAGATCAAGATGGATGCAATGCGCTTGAAGATTAGAAAGATTAGAAAATATGCCATTCATACCGAGGCTTGGTATCATTATGCCGTTGGATCAGTTGTTACATTGGTTGCGATTATGATCGCATTTGTTTTGGCATTGAAATGTTTTACATAGTTTCAGTGTATGGTTTAATTAATTTAGATGCTCTGCAAAGCTTTATGTTGTTAGATGAGAACTATGTATGTACTTTGGTTTTAATGTGATGATGAACTTCTATTAATTTGGTCACCTAATTATATAATGCACGCAGATGAACCGGCAATGGATGTACGGTTCAAGACACACCTCCGAGTACATTAAGGGCGTGCATGAGTTTCTCGAAGTGGCTGAGGCAAACAAGCAGAATGGTTTTATGTGTTGTCCATGCCCTGTATGTGGGAATACGAAGTCTTACTCTGACCGGAAAATCCTCCACACCCACCTGCTTTACAAGGGTTTCATGCCACACTATAATGTTTGGAGGAGGCACGGAGAAATAGGGGTTATGATGGAAGATGGCGAAGAAGAAGAGTACGATGACAACTATGTGCCCCCTGAATACGGTGATGCTCCTGAAGATCAAGAGGAACCAGACAATGTGCACGATGATGCTGCAACGGGCGAAGCTGCTGAAGATCAAGAGGAACCAGACGATGTGCCTGATGATGATGATCTCCGCCAGGTCATTGTCGATGCAAGGACGCAATGCGAAAGTCAAAAGGAGAAGCTGAAGTTCGATCGCATGCTAGAGGACCACAAAAAAGGGTTGTACCCCAATTGCGAAGATGGCAACACAAATCTGGGTACCGTACTGGAATTGCTGCAGTGGAAGCCAGAGAATGCTGTGCCTGACAAAGGATTTGAGAAGCTACTTAAAATGTTGAAGAAGAAGCTTCCAAAGGATAACGAATTGCCCGACAGTACATACGTAGCAAAGAAGGTCGTATGCCCTCTAGGATTGGAGGTGCAAAAGATACATGCATGCCCTAATGACTGCATCCTCTACCACGGTGCGTACAAGGATCTGAACGCATGCCCGGTATGTGGTGCATTACGGTATAAGATCAGACGAGATGACCCTGGTGATGTTGACGGCGAGCCCCCCAGGAAGAGGGTTCCTGCGAAGGTGATGTGGTATGCTCCTATAATACCACGGTTGAAACGTCTGTTCAGAAATGGAGAGCATGCCAAGTTGATGCGATGGCACAGTGAGGACCGTAAGAAAGACGGGAAGTTAAGAGCACCCGCTGACGGGTGGCAGTGGAGAAAAATCGAGAGAAAGTACTGGGATGAGTTTGCAAGTGAGCCAAGGAACGTATGGTTTGCTTTAAGCGCGGATGGCATTAATCCTTTCGGGGAGCAGAGCAGCAATCACAGCACCTGGCCCGTCACTCTATGTATGTATAACCTTCCTCCTTGGATGTGCATGAAGCAGAAGTTCATTATGATGCCAATTCTCATCCAAGGCCCTAAGCAACCCGGCAATGACATTGATGTGTACCTAAGGCCATTAGTTGAAGAACTTTTAGAGCTGTGGAATGGAAACGGTGTACATACGTGGGATGAGCACAAACATGAGGAATTTAACCTAAAGGCGTTGTTGTTCGTGACCATCAACGATTGGCCCGCTCTCAGTAACCTTTCAGGACAGACAAACAAGGGATACCACGCATGCACACACTGTTTACTTGACACCGATAGTATATACCTGGCAAGCTGCAGGAAGAATGTGTACCTGGGCCATCGTTGATTTCTTCCGACCTACCATCATGTACTTGCTATGGTCAATGATTTACACGTAATCTTTGGAAAGGGTCCCGGCGGACTAGCTATTCCGAGTGATGCTGGGGGACACGCACCCATGTGGAAGAAGAAATCTATATTTTGGAACCTACCCTACTGGAAAGACCTAGAGGTCCGCTCTTCGATCGACGTGATGCACGTGACGAAGAACCTTTGCGTGAACCTGCTAGGCTTCTTGGGCGTGTATGGGAAGACAAAAGATACAGCTGAGGCACGGGAGGACCTGCAACGTTTGCACGACAAAGACGGCATGCCTCCAAAGCAGTATGAAGGTCCTGCCAGCTATGCTCTTACCAAAGAAGAGAAGGAAATCTTCTTTGAATGCCTGCTTTGTATGAAGGTCCCGACTGGCTTCTCGTTGAATATAAAAGGAATAATAAATATGGCAGAGAAAAAGTTTCAGAACCTAAAGTCTCATGACTGCCACGTGATTATGACGCAATTGCTTCCGGTTGCATTGAGGGGGCTTCTACCGGAAAATGTCCGATTAGCCATTGTGAAGCTATGTGCATTCCTCAATGCAATATCTCAGAAGGTGATCGATCCAGAAATCATACCAAGGCTAAGGAGTGATGTGGTGCAATTTCTTGTCAGTTTCGAGCTGTTGTTCCCACCATCCTTCTTCAATATCATGATGCACGTCCTAGTTCATCTAGTTGATGAGATTGTCATTCTGGGCCCCGTATTTCTACACAATATGTACCCCTTTGAGAGGTTCATTTGAGTCCTAAAGAAATATGTCCGTAACCGCGCTAGGCCAGAAGGAAGCATCTCCATGGGCCATCAAACAGAGGATATCATCGGGTTTTGTGTTGACTTCATTCCTGGCCTTAAGAAGATAGGTCTCCCTAAATCGCGGTATGAGGGGAGACTGACTGGAAAAGGCACGCTTGGAAGGGACTCAATAATATGCAGGGACGGATATTCTTGGTCTCAAGCACACTACACAGTTCTACAGAACTCTACCTTGGTGACCCCGTATGTCGATGAACACAAGAACAGTCTGCGCTCCAAACACCCGGAGTAGTGCGATGACTGGATTACATGTGAACACATCAGGACTTTTAGCAGTTGGTTGGAAGCACGTATCATAGGTGACAACACTGTTTGTGATGAGCTATACTTGTTATCCAGGGGACCATCTTTGACTGTATTGATTTGGAAAGGATACGAGATAAATGGGAATACATTTTACACGATTGAGCAATATCAAAAGAGCACCAACCAAAACAGCGGTGTCCGCTTTGATGCAACAACCGAGAGGGGAAATGACACATATTATGGTTACATAGTGGACATATGGGAACTTGACTACGGACATGATTTTAAGGTCCCTTTGTTTAAGTGCAAATGGGTCAATGTGTCAGGAGGTGGGGTACAGGTAGACCCACAGTACGGAATGATAACAGTGGATCTGAAAAATCTTGGGTACACTGATGAACCGTTCGTCCTAGCCAATGATGTGGCACAGGTTATCTATGTGAAGGACATGTCTACCGGACCGAGAAAGAGAAAAGATAAGGAAGCAAATACATCATACGATGAGCCAAAGCGCCACATAGTTCTTTCAGGAAAAAGGGACATCGTGGGAGTGGAGGACAAGACAGACATGTCTGAAGATTATGAAAAGTTTCATGAAATTCCTCCCTTTAAAGTCAAGGCTGACCCCAGCATCCTGATAAACGATGAAGATTATCCATGGTTACGGCGCAATAAGCAAATGACACAAGCGAAGAAAAAGTGAAGACTTTCTCCCGCAACTATTATGATGATACCATGCCAACTTTGTAACTGACGAGTATGATACCATTGTCCGTTTTGTACATGCACATGCTATGTGTGGGTCAATTTATGATACCATGCCAACTTTCAACTTTTTCAGAGTTCATTTGAAATGCTTTAATGTCTTATGGTTCGGCCCTCGTAATAATTAAAAATAGCAACAATAAGTATTTTGTTGTAAGTAGAAAGACAATAAAATAAATAAAGCAAGAAAGAAAACAAAAAAACAAAAAAAGTGGAAAGTTTATAATTTTCCTAAAACTAAAAGCAAAAAGAATTAAAAAATAAAGCAAAAAACAAAAGAAAATAAATAATGCAGAAAACAAAACAAAAAAACAACAATAAGTATTTTGTTGTAAGTAGAAACAAAATAAAATAAATAAAGCAAGAAAGAAAACAAAAAAAAAGAAAGTGGAAAGTTTATAATTTTCCTAAAACTAAAAGCAAAAAGAATTAAAAAATAAAGCAAAAAACAAAAGAAAATAAATAATGCAGAAAACAAAACAAAAAAACTGGAAAAAAATAAAAATAGCAACAATAAGTAAAGAAAACAAAAAAACAAAAAAAATGCCCCCTACTGGGCCCCCACGGCCTGAATACGACTTGAATCCCTACTTTGGGCCAGGATTCAGGCCCGCAGTAGGCCCAGAAGGCCCATCAGGGAAAGCAGTAGCAAGTAGGCCCATAAGCCTGCAGTAGAGAGGAGTTCGAGAGGGGTGCGGCAGTGGGGCTTATAAACCACTGCGCCCCTCTCAACTAGCGAGGTGGGACTAAACTTTGGCCCCGATGCGGGCAGCACAGGGGCCTTGGTCCCGGTTGGTGGCTCCAACCGGGACTAAAGGGGGGGGCATTGGTCCCGGTTGGTGCCACCAACCGGGACTAAAGGCCGTAGCTTCCCGCCCTTTGGGCTGCCGAAAAAGAGGCCTTTGGTCCTGGTTGGTGGCACCAACCGGGACTAATGGGGGCATTAGTCCCGGTTTGTGCCACCAACCGGGACCAATGCTCCTTGTATATAAGTAGCACTTCGCAGTTTTGCAGAGTTCATCGCCACCAGTTGCCCCCCGACGACGCCGAGCACATCGACGCCGCCAGGCTTCCCCGACGCCGCCCGTCGCCCCCGCCGTCGCCGTCGCCGTCACCCGCGCCCGTCGTCGTCGCCGGCCTCCCCGAGCCCGCGCCGTCCTCCCCGAGCCCGCGCCCGCCGTCGTCGCCGCCAGGCTGCCCCATCGCCGTTGCCCGCCCCAGCGCGCCGCCACCGCTGTGAGCCGCCTCGCCGCACCGGCTCTGTTTTTTTTCATTTTATTAGTTTAATTTTTTTGTTCAATGTATATATATGTGTATGTATGTGGCTATATATATATGCGGCTCTGTTTTTTTTCATTTTTATTAGTTTATTTTTTTGTTCATATATATATATATATATATAATGTATATGTGTATGTATGTGGCTATGTGTATGTAATGTTCAAAAATTGTTCAGAGCATGTTTTTGTTCATATATGTATTTATTGTTCATATGTGTATTTATTGTTCATGTTTTTTTTCTGTTCATAGATTTTTTGTATCTACTGGTGATATTAATTATTGTATAATATGTAAATGTTTCTATATTCATATGAACAATGCATTAGGCAAAACCTTTGTTTTTTTCGAAATTTTCTATTTGAACATTTTTTTTAAAACAAGCAATACTAAAAGAATGAGAGGAAAAAGGAAAATAAGAAGAGGAAGAAAGGAGAAAAAGAGGAGAGGAAGAAGAGGAGAAATAAATAAGAAGAGGAAAAAAGAAGAAAAAGAAGAGGAGAAGAAGAAAGGAATAGAGGAGAAAGAAGAAATTCTATTTTTTCTTCTTTCTCCTCTATTCCTTTCTTCTTCTCCTCTTTTTTTTCTTCTTCTTCTTCCTTATTCCTTTTTCTCTTTTCTTCCTTTTCCTTAATTATTTTCCTTTCTCGAGGGAGAAGAAGAAAAAGAAGAGGAGAAGAAGAAAGAAAGGAATAGAGGAGAAAGAAGAAACTTCAACACGAGCTAGGGGGTGGTACCGATACCCCCTCCCTGATAACATTATTTTCCCATGTATATGTATGTCGCGTCGTTGTCGATATAACCCCCTCTAGATAACTTCGACATGAGGTGCGGTCGATATATATATACCCCCTCTTGACCGTGATAACTTATACAACTGCAGCACCCCCTCGGCCCTCTTGCTCGACCAAAACTCTCGAGGACACCCAAACCCTAGAGAGAAAACGATGTTGGTCTCCTACCCCCTCCCGCCGCGCCCCTACCCGGCAAATGAACTCTCTCGAGGCCACCCAAATTTATCAAGTTAAAAGAGCGTTATCGTCGAGGCCACCCCAAACCCTTGAAGCGTTGTGTCGAGGCCACTAACATGATTCCTTATTGTGATTAGCTAGCTAGTTCTACGTTTGCCACTAATATATATATATATATATATATATATATATATATATATATATATATATATATATATATATATCCATCTATACCATGTTTGAATAATAATTGACATGTTGTAAATATTTGCAGAAACTATGGAGCACTCCCGAGACGAAGAAACAGAAGCGATGTTGGGGGACATAATCGCAAATGGATCAAGTGATGATGTTGCGTCATTTCTCCTCGACACCGTTGGTCAGCTAGATGAAGAAGAGGGCTATGTTT
>NC_041385.1:781326242-781326588 GCF_002162155.2 Triticum dicoccoides | reverse complement strand
TCGTCGAGGCCACCCCAAACCCTTGAAGCGTTGGATCGAGGCGACCCCAAACCCTAGAGAAGCAGCATCGAGGCCACTAACATGATTCCTTATTGTGATTAGCTAGCTAGTTCTACGTTTGCCACTAATATATATATATATATATATATATATATATATATATATATATATATATATATATATATATATATCCATCTATACCATGTTTGAATAATAATTGACATGTTGTAAATATTTGCAGAAACTATGGAGCACTCCCGAACGAAGAAATAGAAGCGATGTTGGGGGACATAATCGCACAAGGAAGTGATGTCGTTGCGTCATTTCTCAATGACTCCGATGGTCA
>NC_041385.1:781270617-781326232 GCF_002162155.2 Triticum dicoccoides | reverse complement strand
TTGTAAATATTTGCAGAAACTATGGAGCACTCCCGAGACGAAGAAACAGAAGCGATGTTGGGGGACATAATCGCAAATGGATCAAGTGATGATGTTGCGTCATTTCTCCTCGACACCGTTGGTCAGCTAGATGAAGAAGAGGGCTATGTTTATGATGGTGGCTTCGACCCATTAATGCCGGTACAAGAGGATGACTATGTTCATGATGGCTCCAGTGACACAATGGAGGTACAAGACGAAGGAGACCGTGCTGACTGCTCCGGTCACCGAACCGAGTCCGGCCAGGTATATATATATATTAGTTAAGCCCGTGCTGACTAGTTAATTGATGCATCCATTGTTTTGGTATATGTACACATATTAATTACTGTCGTCTTTCTTCCTTATAATTTCTAGCCCTCCGGATCGAGCACAACTTCGGTAAGGAGACGAGGCCCGAAGAAACAGTTGAGCTCGGATGAAAAGTTTGAGATCATAGAAATCACGCCCGACGGCGAACCGATTGAACCCATCCGGACAAGGAAGGTATTTTCTGCTCAGTGCGGGGTTCTTGTTAGGGACAGGATCCCGATCAGCATCCTGCAATGGTATAAGCCTGCTAAGGATGAAGACGCTGAGGTGTCTTATGTCAATGATATGCAGAAAGAAGATCTTTGGACTGAGATGAAGGCAAATTTCACCCTACCGCCAGAGGAGGATCCGGAGAAGCCAGTTAAAGATCAATTAATCAAGTCTTGTGCTCTTAAGAAGATGGCAGGCCTAATGAGGAGGTGGAGGAAAGAGCTGAACCAGTTTGTCAAGCAAAAAAAGACACCAGAATTCATCGGCAAATATGAGAAGATCAAAGATCACTGGCCCGCATTTGTGGCCCACAAGACATCGGAAAAGAGTAAGAAGATGTCGGAGACAAACAAGAAAAATGCTGCGAAGAAGAAGCTTCACCATCGCACGGGGTCAGGTGGCTACCTCAAAGCCCGGCCTAAGTGGTCCAAGGCTGAGCATGATCTGCTTGAAAAAGGGATGGAACCAGAGACAATGCACTGGCCAGACCGTTGTCGGACTTGGTTCTTCGGGGCTGGCGGAACCTTGGACCCTGTAACAGGGAAGTGTCAGTGGACGGACGAGCAACTGAAACACCAGTCAAGAACCTTCGACACTATATCGATGCAGTGCAGCGAGGGACGTTCCTTCCAAACAGGGAGAAGGACGAGCTCACAATGGCCCTTGGGAATCCCGAGCACCTTGGACGGACACGAGGCACGCCAGGCTCCATTCCGTGGAAGGTTGGTGTTCCGGACGCAGGGGGTTACAAAACCCACGAGAGGAGGAAGAAACTGGAGCAGGACTAAATGCAGGCGCTGCTTGGAAGGGTATTGGGGCTAGAGGATCGAGAAGAGGAACGAGAAGCAGCAGATCGCAACAAATGACATGCCGAAGCTTCCCCCGAAGCTACCCCGCCATCTCATCGGAGAAGTAGCGTGGCTTCCACCGAGCTGCTTCAGCCGGAGCATGTCTTGACGGCTCCTGCCAGCTATCCCGTGGATGGTATCACGGAGTCTCAAAATTGCCACATGATGGCGTGATCAATGAATTTGAAGGTCAAGGCGGCTGTTGGCCAAGTTTATCCTAGTGCACCCGGCACAATTTATCACTGCCAGCCGATTCCAAAAGGATATGCTAAGGTGATGGTGGAAGAAATAACGGAGGGATTTGAGGACCTCATGCTTGACCACCCTACTGGTGAAGGGGAGACTAGGCTGGGTTCTGCTCTGAAGACTCCATGCCTATGGAAGAAGGAGCTCATCAACCTTCTGAACTGGACGCCTCCGCCTCCTCCTCCTGCTCCGGCGAGTCAGGGCAGTCCGCCTCCTCCTCCGGTGAGTGACGATCAGGGCACGCGTGGCGGCACTCCGCCTCCTTCTCCGCCTGCGCCGGCGCTCCCGAGCAGCCAGCAGCATCCTCCTTCTCCGCCTCGCCAGCAAGGGCGGAAGAGACCCGCCGCCGCCCCGGCTGCTCCGGCGCGTCGTACTCCTTCTCCTCCGCCTCGTAAGCAAGCACGAAAGAAGACAGACGCCGCAGCCGCTCCGTCTGCTCCGGCGTCTAGCAGCACAACCAGAGGTGGGAGGCAATACAAATACGGTCCATCATCTCTCAAGCCTCTAGAGAAGTTACCGTACGAGAGGTCCGAGGAGGAAAACGATACGATTGTGCAGGCCCACATGAAGGAGTTCTTTGAAGGGGTGAAAGCAAAGAGACATCCACCTCCGGAGGAGAAGGTAGATCCGGTGAAAGCAAAGCGCACTATCGATGCCCTGAGGAAACCACCAAAGTCTCCGCCGAGAACCAACTATGAGCGCATTACTGAACAGACATATCTCCAAGCTTAGCGGTCGGGAACTACTGTTAGTGCTAAAAGGTTAAAACAACAAGCAAAGGGGAAAAAATGCCCAGCTCGGCGAACAAGCACATCAATCTTGCCCCCCACTCAATATGTCTAATGCTCCGGGGACGGTGGCCGGTTATGGCAATCTTGACGATTACCTGCCTGACGATGCACTTCCTGATTTCTTGAAGGTGGACGGACACAGATACGAGTACGGGAAGCCTCTTGTCAAAGATGAAAAATCTCTGAAAACAATGATGCGAAGATTCCATCATTGGTACATGGAAACCTGCAGAGAGGCTGATGGTAAGAATGCTTTGTATCTGCATATTAAAGAGGAGCACGATCTCGTTGCAAATGATCTGTTGACTGTTCCATTTGAGGAGTTCTTCGAGTTCTTCAATCAAAAGGCCCTCGATAAATTAATGGTCTTTTGCTACTGCCTGTAAGTACTATTTCTGTCATTAAGTCTCTATATATAGCTCGGCTCTTTCATTGCATGCATGTATTTATAATTAATTATCCTCAATATATTATGCAGATTGAAGATCGTCGAGTGCAAAAAACAAGAAATTTATGATATTGGGTTCATTAACACAAATATCATAGATGTATTTCTGGTTGAAAAGAACGTCGAAGAGGCTGAGGACAACTTGCTACGATCGTTGATAAAAAATCAAAACAAAGATACCATACTCTTTCCTTACAACGGCTCGTGAGTGTTACTGTCGTGTGCATATTCGGTTTCCCTTATTACTCAAGCGAGGTTATAGTAATGTAATTGATGAGTTATGCATGCGTGCGCAGGTACCACTATATTCTTCTGGAGATTAAGCTTGAGCGTGGACTAGTAACCGTCTTAGACTCGAGACGGAAAGATCCCAAAACCTATGCGGACATGACTGAAATGCTCAGCAAGTAAGTTCAATCGATCATAATTATCGCACCATATCGGTAACTTTTTGTTCATTTCCTGATATCTCAAGTAATAATAATTATTTTCTTTGTCTTGCAGGGTTTGGAAACAGTTCACCGCAGAAGCTCCGGGACTGCCGAAGGAGCTGCGATATACATACCCGAAAGTAAGTACTACTGGCTAGCTAGTTGCGCGCATCTCCCGTTGATTCTATATATAGCTATACTTTCATCAATGCCATTTATAATCCTTCATTATCAGTTTGATTGACCTCTATTTCTCGTAAAGTGCTTGTGGCAGGAGGAAGGGAATGATTTCTATGGATACTACGTGTGCGAGTTCATCCACAGCGCGACTTTGAAAAACAAGCGGGGCTACTCTCAAAGACAATATGAAGTGCGTAAGCAATAATATTCACAATTTCATTTTATTACACCATCATTTCTGTTGAGTTTCATTCATATATATGTATTAATTAACCCCCTTCTTCAAATTAGACTTGGCAGATGCGGAATGAACTCCTAGAACCAGATCGCATGAAAGCAATTCAATAGGAATTGGCGGGATTCTTTCTTGACCACGTCATCAGTAAAACCGGAGAATACCATGTGGAAATTGATTTCAAATGCTAGCTAGGGGTTTGTAATTAAGAGATCTTATACATATTGTACATGTATGTAGCCAGTAGCGTCGGATACATGATATGAAAACTTGTTGTTCGACCAACCTCTCGGAGAAGGAGAGGTCGATCGATCACACTTCTCTCGGTATGCATGACGAACTTCTGTACTGAATGGTTCTCTCGATCACTTATGTATATATAGTACGTAGCGTCCAAGCACGGACATAAGAGAGGACACTTCTCTCTATTAATTAGCTAGCTAACACAATATATGAAACACCTAATTAAATTAACCCCCCAAAATCCCCAACCTCCCCTCCTTTCAAAAAAAAACACAAAAACCCCAGCAACTGGAATGCTGACGCGTGGATGCATTTTGGTCCCGGTTGGTGCCACCAACCGGGACCAAAGGCCCCCTGACTGGGGTGGGCGCACAGAGCCACGTGGAGGCACATTGGTCCCGGTTCTAGATTGAACCGGGACTAATGGGTGGAGGTATTAGTAACGACCCATTAGTCCCGGTTCATGAACCGGGACTAAAGGCCCTTACGAACCGGGACTAATGGGTGGTTTTCTACTAGTGTTAGGCCAAAAGCCTAAGCTTGGGGGAGTACGTATTTCTCACCGACTTTACATTCATGTTCACACACTAGTCGCCGGTGCTCACGCTCTTTCATTGTATTATCCATGCTAGTTTAAATTTCTTTTTCTAGTTTTCTTCTTGTATGTTTGTGAAACCTTAAGAAAAAACCAAAAAAAATTAGTTAGTTTAATTTCTATGCTTGTAGTAGAGTTAAAATGAAAACCCAAAAAGATTTATAGATTCTTCTTCTTACTTGTTGGGAGCTTTCCCGTGTAAATAGGTTCTATGAAGTAAACATATTTGCAATGACATTTAGAGATTATAGTTGCTTGTGCCATGCTTGATTAGCTATGAGTTATAATGGTTTACCTTGCGTGCCAACATGCTATTAGAATGATTATGATGTGGTATGATGGGATGGTATCCTCCTTTGAATGAATTGAGTGACTCGACTTGGCACATGTTCACGCATGTAGTTGAATCAAATCAACATAGCCTTCATGATATTTATGTTCATGGTGGATTATATCCTACTCATGCTTGTATTCGGTGTGAATTAATTTTAATGCATGTGTACGATTGTTGTCGCTCTCTCAATTGGTCGCTTCCCAGTCTTTTGCTAGCCTTCATCTGTACTAACCGGGAATAGTGCTTATGCGTCCAAAGTCCTTAAACCCCAAAGTTGTTCCATATGAGTCCACTATACCTTCCTATATGCGGTATTTACCTGCCGTTCCAAGTAAATTTGTATGTGCCAAAATCTAAACCCTCAAATGAAATTATGTTTTGTATGCTCGAGCAGCTCATGTTACAACTAGGGCTGCCTATATCTTCCATGCTAGGTGGGTTATTCTCACGAGGAGTGGACTCTGCTCCTCATTCACGAGAAAGGGCCGGTAACCAGGATGCCCAGTCCCATGATCCAAAAAGATCAAAGCAAATCAAAATAATTAAACAAAACTCCCCCAGGGCTGTTGTATGTTGGAAGCACTCGTTGTTTCGAGCAAGCCATGGATTGATGCTTGTTGGTGGTTGGGGGAGTATAAAACTTTACCATTCTATTTGGGAACTGCCTATAATGCATGTAGTATGGAAGATACAACCATCTCATAGTTGTTGCGTTGACAGTGAAAGTATGCCGCTCAAAATGTTATTCAATCTCTATTTTGAAATCAAGCTCTGGCACCTCTACAAATCCCTGCTTCCCTCTGCGAAGGGCCTATCTATTTACTTTTATGTTGAGTCATCACCCTTCTTATTAAAAGCACCCGCTGGAGAGCACACTGTCATTTGCATTCATTATTATTGGTTTATATTGGGTATGACTTGACTGGATCTCTTTTACCATGAATTACAATGTTTATTCAGTCCTTGATCTTTAAAGGTGCTCTGCATTTATGTTTTGCGGTCTCAGAAAGGGCTAGCGAGATACCATTTTTTATATCATGTTATGATTATTTTGCGAAAGTGTTGTCATCCGAGTTTTATTATTATGGCTCGCTAGCTGATTATGCTATTGATATGAGTAATTGTGAGAGCTAAGTGTTATTGTGAGTATGGTTAGTTCATAATATTTGCTGAAACCTGAATGCTGGCTTTTCATGTTATAGCAACAAGAACAAACAGAGTTTGTAAATGTTTTTCTTTATCACTTTCAGGTTATCATCTGAATTGCTTGAGGACAAGCAAAGGTTTAAGCTTGGGGGAGTTGATACGTCTCCAATGTATCTACTTTTCCGAACACTTTTGCCCTTGTTTTGGACTCTAACTTGCATGATTTGAATGAAACTAACCTGGACCGACGCTGTTTTCTGCAGAACTGCCATGATGTTGTTTTGTGTGTAGAAAAGAAAAGTTCTCGGAATGTCCTGGAAATCCACGGAGGCACTTTTTGGAATTAATAAGAATTTTTGGCGAAGGAATCAAGACCAGGGGGCCCACGGGCTGTCCACGAGACAGGGGGGCGCCACCCCTAGGGCGCGGCCTCCTATCTCGTGGGCCCCCTGGACCTCCACCGACCTCAACTCCAACTCCATATATTCACGTTCGGGGAGAAAAAAACAGAGAGAAAGTTTCATCGCGTTTTACGACACGGAGCCGCCGCCAAGCCCTAATCTCTCTCGGGAGGCCTGATCTAGAGTCCGTTCGGGGCTCCGGAGAGGGGGATTCGTCGCCGTCGTCATCATCAACCATCCTCCATCACCAATTTCATGATGCTCACCGCTGTGCGTGAGTAATTCCATTGTAGGCTTGCTGGACGGTGATGGGTTGGATGAGATTTACCATGTAATCAAGTTAGTTTTGTTAGGGTTTGATCCCTAGTATCCACTATGTTCTGAGATTGATGTTGCTATGACTTTGCTATGCTTAATGCTTGTCACTAGGGACCGAGTGCCATGATTTAAGATCTGAACCTATTATGTTTTCATGAATATATGTGTGTTCTTGATCCTATCTTGCAAGTCTATAGTCACCTATTATGTGTTATGATCCGACAACCCCGAAGTGACAATAATCGGGATACTTCTTGGTGATGACCGTAGTTTGAGGAGTTCATGTATTCACTATGTGCTAATGCTTTGTTCCGGTTCTCTATTAAAAGGAGGCCTTAATATCCCTTAGTTTCCGTAAGGACCCCGCTGCCACGGGAGGGTAGGACAAAAGATGTCATGCAAGTTCTTTTCCATAAGCATGTATGCCTATTTACGGAATACATGCCTACATTACATTGATGAACTGGAGCTAGTTCTGTGTCACCCTATGTTATAGCTATTACATGAGGAATCGCATCTGGCATAATTATCCATCACTGATCCATTGCCTACGAGCTTTTCACATATTGTTCTTCGCTTATTTACTTTTCGGTTGCTACTGTTACAACTACTACAAAAACCCAAAAATATTTACCTTTACTTTTGCTACCGTTACCTTTATTATCATACTACTTTGCTACTAAATACTTTGCTGCAGATACTAACTTATCCATGTGTGGTTCAATTGACAACTCAACTGCTAATACTCAAGAATATTCTTTGGCTCCCCTTGTGTCGAATCAATAAATTTGGGTTGAATACTTTACCCTCGAAAGCTGTTGCGATCCCCTACACTTGTGGGTTATCAAGGCTAATTTCTGGCGCCATTGCCGGGAAGAATAGCTCTATTCTCTGAGTCACTTGGGATTTATATCTGTTGATCACTATGAAGAACTTGAAAGGCACTAAAACCAAGATTCTGCCCTCAACTACGAGGGGAGGTAAGGAACTGCCATCTAGCTCTGCACTAGATTCTCCTTCCATTATTAGTAGGCTTGCGACACCTAAACATGCTACTGCTATGAATTCTGATATGTCGCATGTTATTGATGATGCCACTTCTGCTATGCATGATGAAACTACTTCTGTGCGTGATACTACTTTGCCATTAGGTGAATTTCTTGATGAACAACTTGCTAGAGTAAGGGGGAATGAAATTACTAAAGATCCTATTACTGATGAAAGTGATGATGAAGGTTCTCCCAATGATTATGTATTTCCTGTTGCTTCTAAAGGTTATGTTATGAATGAAGAAGTTGCAAGGAAATTTTTGCTTGCAATGATAGATATGATCTTAAGAAATTATTAGCTAAATGGAAGCAGCAGTCTCTTAATGCTAGAATGAAACCCGATCCTGATTTTGCTGCTTCACCTATTTGTGTTACTGATAAGGATAATGAATTCTCTGTTAATCCTGAGATTATTACTTTAGTTGAATATAATCCTTTTTATGGCCTTGAATCTGAAACTGTTGTGGCACATCTTACCAAGTTAAATGATATAGCCACCCTGTTTACTAATGATGAGAAGTCTCGCTATTTTTATATCCTTAAGATATTTCCGTTCTCATTAAAGGGTGATGCTAAGACTTGGTATAATTCTCTTGCTCCTGGTTGTGTGCGTAGTCCCCAGGATATGATTTATTACTTCTCTGCTGAATATTTCCCTGCTCATAAGAAACAAGCTTCCTTGCGGGAAATATATAATTTTGTGCAAATCAAAGAAGAGAGTCTCCCACAAGCTTGGGGGAGGCTTCTCCGGTTACTTAATGATTTGCCTGATCATCCTCTTAAGAAAATGAAATACTTGATATCTTTTATAATGGACTGACCAATGCTTCCAAGGACTACTTGGATAGTTGTGCTGGTTGTGTTTTCAAGGAAAGAATAGTCAACGAAGCTGAAATATTATTGAACAATATGTTGATTAATGAAAATAATTGGACTGTTCCTGAGCCAATTCCTGAGGCAATTCCTGAACCAATTGAGCCAACTCCTGAGCCTATTCCTAAACCCACTCCAAAGAAGAGAGGTGTTTTATTTCTTAGTCCTGAAGATATGCAAGAGGCAAAGAAATCAATGGAAGAAAAAAGGTATTAAAGCTGAAGATGTTAAGAATTTACCTCCCATTGAAGAAATACATGGTCTTAATATGCCACTTGAAGAACTACATTGTCTTGATAACCCGACACATGTAGTAAAGGTAAATTCTCTCTATGGATAAGATAAAGTTGAAATACCCTCTACTAAATTTCATAGCCCATGCTTAGATGAATTTGATGACTTTATGGTTAGACAAGAAAGTTTGGTTGCTTATGTTGGTAAAGAGTTAAAGAATAATGCTTTCGAGATAGGACATGTAAGTGATAATCTGGCTAGAGTTAAAGATGAACTTCACCGTGTTAGCAAATATGCTTCTATGGTTGCTACTCAAGCTGTGCAAGTACATAAAGCTCAAAATGATTTGCTTGATGAATTAAATAATAAAAATGACTTTGCTGTTAGAGTGGATACTAGAACTGGTAGAATGACTCAGGAACCTTTGTATCCTGAAGGCCACCCTAAGAGAATCGAGCAGGATTCTCAGAGAAATAATTTAGAGGCACCTAGTTCTTCTAAGAAGAAGAAAAGGAAAGACGATAGGACTTTGCATGCTTCTAGTGAACCTGTCGTAGACACACCTGAGAATCCCAATGATATTTCTATTTCTGATGCTGAAACTCAATCAGGTGATGAACATGAACCTAGTGATAATGTTAATGATAATGTTCATGTTGATGCTCAACCTAGCAAAAACAATGATGTAGAGATTGAACCTGTTGTTGATCTTGATAACCCACAATCAAAGAATCAACATTATGATAAGAGAGATTTTATTGCTAGGAAGCACGGTAAAGAAAGAGAACCATGGGTTCAGATACCCATGCCCTGTCCTCCTAAACCATCCACGTCAAAGGATGATGAGGATTTTGAGCTCTTTGCTGAAATGATTAAACCTATCTTCTTACGTTTGCGCTTAACTGATATGCTGAAAGTAAATCCTTATGCTAAGTATATGAAGGATATCATTACATATAGAAGAAAGATACCGGAAGCTGGAATTTCCACCATGCTTGCTCAATACACTTTTAAGGGTGGAATACTAAAGAAACTTGGAGATCAACAAGGCTCAGTGACCCCGGCGACCCCGACACCGGCCACCGACCCCGACCCCTCAGCGCCTCCCTCCGTGAATCAGCCGGCGACGCCCACCAACGCCAGCGAGCACTTCGTGGATAGGTGCCTTTCCCTCCCCTCCCCCTCCCCCTGGCCCGTGCATACGAGCTTAATTTAATTGTTGTTAGTGTTAGTGTTAACCTTGTGATGATGCTTTGCTTAATTTTTGTTAGTGTTAGTTAGTTAGTGTATTCTGTTAGCTTAATTGATGTTAGTGTTAGTTAGTGTTAGTTATCTTAATTTGTTGTTAGTGTTTTTTATTAAATGAAAATTACAGTTTTTGGAAATTAGCTTATGTTGCTGTCTATTTTGAAAATGAGGATTTTTAATTGAAGTGTTTGAAAATTTGGTCACTCTCTCTCTCTGACCAAATTAGGTCTTTTTGCAGATCGAAGCTAGGCGCAGATCGACGAGGAGGAGAAGGACGCCCTCAACCCCCCCCCCCCTCTGCCCCGGCGACCCCAACCCCGATCCCAACCCCGAGGTGCGCCACCCCCTCTTCCCTCCCTCTTCATATGTCAGCACATGATGATGCAAGGGGGAGTGTTCATAATGTGGTTGTTAAAGTGTTCTTAATGATGGAATGGGGAGTGGAGTTGTTAGATTGGTTAATGAGCTTGCAGTTTTACTGCGGTAGTTGATCTTTTTTGCATCAATTGAGTAGCAATGTTCGTGATTGTGTATATGTCAGCAGCAACAAAGTCTGTGATGTTTGTTTCAGCTTCTTAGAGTGCTCATAATGTGGCTGTGAAAATGGTTGCTAGAGTGCTGAAATGCTTGCTATTAAAAAAGTGACCTCTGTTTTGCCGGAAATATTGATTCATTTCCATTCTGGCAAATTTCAGGCGCTCTATATGTGCACTTTCTAGCAAAGGTCATGTCGAAATTTTCCGTGAATTTCGGCATGACTTGTGCTAGAAAGTTGGACATATCGAGTGCTCGGGATTTGTTGCGACGGGAATGAAACGACATTTCCGGCAAAACAAAGGTCACTTTTTTTTCATTATTCACTTTATTATATAATGCTCGATAATTAAACGACTACGACATTGAACCCTAGGAAACATGACCGACACTGATGAGGCCGGAGGTTCTCAGTCCCAATTAGGTCGAGCACACGCCTACCTCAACTTTCTGGCGGATCAGGAGAGACATCAAGCTGGGTGTCAGGACCCCCTTGTCATGACGGAGGATGACGGTGGTGGCGTCGGTGCTATCGTGGAATTAACACGTCAGATGTCCTTAGTGTGAGGACTTAGTCGCGAGGCCAACGCATCTATGTGGTAGCTTGAGAGGGGTTGAGCGAAATCGAGAGACGCAACACAAGACATGGGTTTAAACAGCTTCGGGCCCGGGGAAACATCATCCGGTAACAACCCTACATGCTGTTTGAGGCTAGATCTCATTATCATCACGATGGAGTCGCCGTAAACCAGCTCTCCTCTAATTGTGTCTAGCCCTAGAGATTGTTTCTTGCTTGTCCCTCTTTGGGGAGCCCTGCCCCTCCTTATATAAGTTGAAGGGGCGGGTTACATGTAGAGTCCATCTCGGACTAAGACTTAAACTATTTAGACTTCCCTTCCTGGGCTTCTTAACGTCTACCGGTTTAACATTGGTCTGCCGGTTTAACATTGTCTGCCGGTGTAACATTGTCTGTAGGTTTAACATTGTCTGCCGGTTTAACAACGTCTACCGGTTTAACATTGTCTGCCGGTTTAACATTGTCTGCCAGTTTAACAACATCTACCGGTTTAACAACGTCTGCCGGGTTATGATTGACTTAACACCTGCCGGTGCTACCATCTGTCTTAACTCTGCCGGTTTAACAAACGCCGGTTTACCAAGTCCCGACCGGGTTACGACTCCGGCCGGGTCATACCGCGGGGTATATCCCCGACATTAGTGAGGGAGTCCTGGACTAGGCAGTGTCCGGACAGCCGGACTATCATCGTCGGTTGGACTCCAAGACTATGAAGATACAAGATTGAAGACTTCGTCCCGTGTCCGGATGGGACTTTCCTTGGCGTGGAAGGCAAGCTTGGCGATACGGATATGTAGATCTCCTACCATTGTAACCGACTCTGTGTAACCCTAGCCCTCTCCGGTGTCTATATAAACCGGAGGGTTTTAGTCCGTAGGACGAACAACCATTACAACAATCATACCATAGGCTAGCTTCTAGGGTTTAGCCTCCTTGATCTCGTGGTAGATCTACTCTTGTAATACCCACATTATCAATATCAATCAAGCAGGACATAGGGTTTTACCTCCATCAAGAGGGCCCGAACCTGGGTAAAACATCGTGTCCCTTGTCTCCTGTTACCATCCGCCTAGACGCACAGTTCGGGACCCCCTACCTGAGATCCGCCGGTTTTGACACCGACATTGGTGCTTTCATTGAGAGTTCCTCTGTGTCGTCACCGATAGGCTTGATGGCTTCTTCAATCAACAACGACGCAGTCCTGGGTGAGACTATTCTCCCCGGACAGATCTTCGTATTCGGCGGCTTCGCACTGCGGGCCAATTCACTTGGCCATCTGGAGCAGATCGAAAGCTACGCCCCTGGCCGTCAGGTCAGGTTTGGAAGCCTAAACTTCACGGCCGATATCCGCGGAGACTTGATCTTCGATGGATCCGAGCCGCAGCCGAGCGTGCCGCACAGTCACGATGGGCATGATCTAACTCTGCCTCCGGACAGTACCTTGGAGGCCGCACACGAATCCGCTCCGACCCATAGTCCAGAGCCGATTGCGCAGATCGAGGACGGGTGGCTGGACACCGCCTCGGGAGCTGCAACTTCCACGGCGATGGAGCCGAACACTGACCTCGTCCCTTATAAAGCTCGTGACTCCGAGGTGCCGGACTCCCTGCCGGACTCCGGACCTCCTGCGCCCCTGCTAATCGAATCTGATTGGGCGCCGATCATGGACTTCACCGCTGCGGACATCTTTCAGCACTCACCCTTTGGCGATGTCCTGAAATCGATAAATCATCTCTCGCTATCCGGAGAGCCCTGGCCGTACTACGGCCAGGATGGTTGGGATGCGGACGACGAAGAAATTCAAAGCCCACCCACCACCCACTTTGTAGCCACTGTCGACGATCTAACCGACGTGCTAGACTACGACTCCGAAGACATCGATGGTATGGACGACGATGCCGGAGATGATCAAGAACCAGCGCCTACAGGGCACTGGAAGACCACCTCGTCATACGACATATACATGGTGGACACCCCAAAAGATGGGGACGACGAAGAAGCAGCGGAGGCAGATTCCTTGAAGAAATAGCCCAAGCGCCGACGTCAACGGTGCCGCTCTAAATCCCGCCACAGCAAGAATGGAGATTCCGGCACAGGAGATAACAACACCCCAAAAAGTGCCGAAGACAACCCCCTCCAGCAAGATTTAGCGCAGCAGGATGCAGAAGCAAGCCCTCATGAGAGAGCGGCAGACGAAGAGGTCGAGGATGATAATTACATACCTCCCTCCGGAGACGAGGCAAGCCTCTATGATGACGAATTCGTCGTGCCTGAGGCTCCCGTCGAACAAGAGCCTTTCAGACGCAGGCTAATGGCCACAGCAAATAGCCTAAAGAAAAAGCAGCAACAGCTCCAAGCTGATCAAGACCTGCTGGCCGACAGATGGACTGAGGTCCTCGCGGCCGAAGAGTATGAACTCGAACGCCCCTCCAAAAGCTACCCAAAACGCAAGTTGCTCCGCTGACTAGAGGAGGAAGCATACAAACCTTCATCACCAGCGCACAATACGGCAGACCGACCACCTCGTGGCCGCGACAGAGGGGCATCTAGGCCCTCCACCAGAACCGTACCCCGGCACCGCTCAAAAAGTATGAAGCCACGGGGGAAAGCGCCGGACTTGCGAGATATATTGGAGGACAAGGCAAGACAATCCAGATCTATCTATGGATCACGTGGGCGCCCCACGACCCATGACGAATACCGTCGCACTGGATACAACAACTCCGGCCGGGCCGAACACAGCAGACAACGCTCTCTTGAGCTACGTCGTGATATTGCTCAATACAGAGGCGCCGCACACCCACTATGCTTCATTGACGAAGTAATGGATCATCAAATCCCTGAAGGGTTTAAACCCGTCAACATTGAATCCTACGATGGCACAACAGACCCCGCGGTTTGGATCGAGGATTATCTCCTTCATATCCATATGGCCCGCGGCGACGATCTTCACGCAATCAAATATCTCCCGCTCAAGCTTAAAGGACCAGCTCGGCATTGGCTCAATAGCCTGCCCGCAGAGTCAATTGGGTGTTGGGAGGACCTGGAAGCCGCATTCCTCGACAACTTCCAGAGCACATATGTGCGACCACCAGACGCCGATGACCTAAGCCACATAATTCAGCAGCCACACGAATTGGCCAGACAATTCTGGACACGGTTCTTAACAAAGAAAAATCAAATCATCGACTGTCCGGATGCAGAGGCCCTCGCAGCCTTCAAACATAACATCCGCGACGAGTGGCTGGCCCGGCACCTAGGACAGGAAAAGCCGAAATCCATGGCAGCCCTCACATCACTCATGACCCGCTTCTGTGCGGGAGAGGATAGCTGGCTAGGTCGCAGCAACAACCTCAGTAAAAATGCTGGCAGTCCGGATACCAAGGACCACAATGGCAGGTCGCATCGAAACAAGAACAAACGCCGCATTAACGGCGACAGCAATGAGGATACGGCAGTCAACGCCGGATTCCAAGGCTCTAAACCCGGTCAGCGGAAGAAGCCATTTAAAAGAACCACTCCGGGCCCGTCCAATTTGGACCGAATACTCGACCGCTCTTGCCAAATACATGGCACCCCCGAAAAGCCAGCTAACCACACCAACAGAGATTGTTGGGTATTCAAGCAGGCAGGCAAACTAATTGCCGAAAACAATGACAGCGATAACGAGGAAGAGACCCGGCCACCGAACAATAGAGGACAGAAGGGCTTCCCCCCACAAGTGCGGACGGTAAACATGATATACGCAACGCATATACCCAAGAGGGAGCGGAAGCGTGCACTAAGGGACGTATATGCGATGGAGCCAGTCGCCCCAAATTTCAATCTATGGTCCTCTTGCCCGATCACTTTCGATCGAAGAGACCATCCGACCAGTATCCGCCATGGCGGATTCGCCGCATTGGTTTTAGGCCCAATCGTCGATGGATATCACCTCACGAGAGTCCTGATGGACGACGGCAGTAGCCTGAACCTGCTTTATCAGGATACAGTGCGCAAGATGGGCATAGACCCTTCAAGGATTAAACCTACAAAGACGACCTTCAAAGGTGTCATACCAGGTGTTGAGGCCAATTATACAGGCTCAGTCACACTGGAAGTGGTCTTCGGATCCCCGGATAATTTCCGAAGCGAGGAGTTAATCTTCGACATAGTCCCGTTCCGCAGTGGCTATCACGCTCTGCTCGGACGAACCGCGTTCGCAAAGTTCAACGCGGTGCCGCATTATGCATACCTCAAGCTCAAGATGCCAGGCCCTCGTGGAGTCATCACGGTCAACGGAAATACGGAATGCTCCCTCCGAACGGAGGAACATACAGCGGCTCTCGCGGCAGAAGTACAGAGCAGCCTTCTAAGGCAATTTTCGAGTCCGGCCGTTAAATGACCGGACACGGCCAAACGCGCCCGGAGCAACATCAACCAAGACCACCTGGCACATTTCGAGCCCGCGTAGCAATGCGGCCCCAACCCCAACCCTCGCATGATTGCAAGACAAGCTCTCCGCGTACATCATTACGCTCTGGAGATACCATGTGCATAGGGGGAGGGGCACGACCACAACAGACCCAGAGTGCGTTTCGACCACACCAGGGGCTCCCAAGTGTGTCGCTCTTTTTATTTTTTATTTTTCTTCTTTTTATATACAGGTCTCCATCCACCGGATGCTCTGTCCGGCGGCGAACCTGCCGAACTCATGATGCAACAGCCAGGGAGGGACAAAGGCTGCGACGAACACTCAGGTGGTCTCCATTACGAGCATTAAATTTGTTAAATACACCATTCCGCAGCCTACCCCTGTAGGGAGACACCTTTAATTAGTCCAATCCCTTGCTTACCGCACTATTTGTATCATTCCGCACTCATAGCAGAATTTCTTGAATAAATAATGTAGCACTTTTTGCATATAATTGCATTACTTTACATATATGTTCATTTATGACATCTTGCACCCGTATATTTTGGTACGGCCGAATACACCAGGGGCTTATGTTCCCCGCATTATGGTGTGATAAGTCCGAACACTTTCACAAGTGCGGCACCCCGAACTTATAGCATTATATGAATCGGCTCCGAATCATGTCTTGGGTCAATAGTTGGGTTTGCCTGGCTCCCATGTTTTGGTACCTTACGTTCCGTTCTGTCGGCTAAGGTAGCACTGGGAGAACCACTGCGATTGCGCCCCGGTTGAGGTGGGTTAACGCCTCAGTGAAGAAAGCTAAAACTGACTGTCATGATAAGGCGAGAGACTGGTCGCTGTTCGAGAGGTCTTTTCGAGTCCCTAAAGACTTATGCCGCTTCGAGCGAAGAACCGGATAATGTCCGGCCAAGGCATGGATAGCACCCCGAACTCAGTCTTTCAAATACTAGGGGCTTCGCCGAAATTTAAAATTATAGAATTCTATGGCTAAGTGAGAGTGTTCAAGCATTATAAGTTCGGTTGCCTTGTTCGTTGTGTTGAGCGCCTCCCTAGATGGACCCAAAAATGGGAACAAGAGTGCTCAAGTTTATCCTGAACACCCCAGCACTCGTGGCATGGGGGCTGAAGCCGACGACTTGCCATCTCTCAGATTTAATAAACGGCCGCACAGAAGGTAATATTTTAAATCAATAAGCGTTGCTTAGCGCATATGAACGAAGTTTTCAGCGCACAGGATAACACATTGCGAATTTACTCAATAATTAAATCTCTGGGGTACTCATCCGCAATCTTGCGGGCACCCTTCAGGACAGTCTTATAGTACATCTCGGGCGTATGATACTCCTTGCCCGCTGGCGGCGCGTCAGTGATAAGCCTTTCCTCATCCAGCCTGCCACCGTGCACCTTTGCGCGGGCAAGGGCCCGACGAGCACCTTCAATACAAGCGGAGCGCTTGATGACCTCCACCCAGGGGCACGCATCCACCAGCCGCCGCACGATGCTGAAGTAGCTCCCAGGCATGGCCTCTCCAGGCCACAGCCAGACTATGAGGCCCTTCATGGCCTGCTCGACTACCTTGTGGAGCTCGACCAGCTGCTTCAGCTGGTCGCTAGGGGGCACCGGATGGCCGGCCTCAGCGTACTGAGACCAGAAGACCTTCTCCGTTGAGCTCCCCTCCTCGGCTCGGTAGAATGCGGTGGCATCGGACACGCTGTGAGGCAGATCTGCAAACGCCCCTGGAGAGCTCCGAATTCGGGTAAGTAACAGGTAATTTACATTCACATGCTTGCTTTGCATGAAAAATGCCTTACCCGCCGCTATCTTCTTCACCGACTCAATCTCCTGGAGGGACTTATGGGCCTCAGACTTGGCGGCTTTGGCACTTTCAAGAGCCGAGGCAAGCTCGGACTCTCGAGTCTTTGAGTCACGCTCCAAACTCTCGTGTTTTTCCATGAGAGCCTGGAGCTCTTGCCAAACCTCCGCCACCCGCGCCTCCTGATTTTCTCGCTCTGCCCGTTCCGCGGCCGCATTTCGTTCAGTCGCGGACACAGCCTCCTTCAGGGTTGCCACCTAGTTCGTGGCCCCTGCAGTACCCACGTTATCCTTGTTATTTTTTGTCGCAACCTAAATCCTTTTCTATAAGGTAAAAATTCAAACTGGTGTTACTCACCTTCTTTGTCCTCGAGCTACTTCTTGGCACGGCCGAGCTCTTGCTCGGACCGCTCGAGCTCCTGCTTTAAAGCACCGACCTCTGCAGTCAGTGCGGTAGAGGTCAGCAACGCAGCCTGCAAACCCATATTGACATAATTTTTAGCAACCCTGCGTATATCTTTTTTAGATCCTCAGTCCGACTTTTCTTTCCAAACACCGAATCGAGCATCAGGGGCTACTGTCTATGCGGTATAACATTGCATATTTTTAACTTCTTACCTCAAAGCCTGTTAGAAGGCTACCGCAGGCTTCGGTCAGCCCGCTCTTGGCAAGCTGAACCTTCTGAATCACCGCACTCATAATAGTGCGGTGTTCTTCCTCGATGGAAGCGCCTTTGAGCGCCTCCAACAAGTTGTCCAGCGCCTCCGGTTGGAGGGAGGCCGCTGGCGTCACGGTCTTGCCCTTCTTGCGAAGGGGCCGCCGGCCGGACTACGAAACCACCGCAGGTTCCGACGTGGAGTCCGGCGCAAAGTCCGGGAGGCTGCCTTGTGGTGCCTCCGGAGCCTCCTCCTGATGGGTCCCTTCTCGGGATCCCACCTCGGCGTCCTCAGCGTCGCGAGGGGTGGAGGCAGTCGGCATTGAGTCTACATCCGACGGAGCCAACGACCCGCTCGAGGAAGCGGGGAGATCATCATCGGCCGGACTACAGGCACTGTGCGGCATTAGAAGGACACTATGTGACACAAAAGAGAAATTATAAATCATTCAGGAATCCGGATACTTACGATCTTGCCGGAGGCCTGGCCCTTGACGGCCACTCTTCGTCGCCAACGTTGACGTTGGCGGAGCTGTCCGGGGGAATAGTCCTTCCCCTCTTGGACCCTTCGGCCTCCCCTCTTGGGGAAGCCTTCCTCTTCCTCTCTCCTTCCTCCAGGAGAGAGTCCTCTTTCTCCTCCTCGTTTTCGGGGGAGGAGTCCGCCTCGGAGTCGTCGGACACCTAAAAACGGGAACTCTTTCGAGTACCCGTGGCCTCCTTTTTGGCCTTCTTCTCCGGCACCACATGCGGTGTCGGAACCAGCAGCCCCGCTAGACAGGCGTCTACTGGGTTTTCTGGCATGGGAGCCGGACAGATGAACTGCTCGGCCTTCTTCATCCAGTCCTGTCAAAGGAAAAGGGAGATTAAATCCCGCGTACGGTAGAACTATTAAAGACAAGTGTCCCGTAAAGGGGTAGAATCACTTACCTCGTCAGCTGGACGCTGCGAGCGAAATCCGCGATCTTCAGTAGCGGATGCGGGAGCTTCGGTGCCCTTGAAGAGCACTTTCCAGGCATCTTCGTACCTAGTGTCGAAGAGCCTACTCAAGGTCTGGTGCTACGCCGGATTGAACTCCCACAATTTAAATGCCCGTTCTTGGCACGGGAGAATCCGGCGGATGAGCATGACCTGGACCATGTTGACAAGCTTGAGCTTCTTGTTCACCAGCTTCTGGATACAGGCTTGGAGTCCGGTCAGCTCCTCCGAATCACCCCAGGTCAGGCCACTCTCCTTCCATGAGGTGAGCCGCGTGGGGATTCCAATTCAGGGGCCGCTACCCATTTAGGGTCACGCGGCTCGATGATGTAGAACCACCCCGATTGCCATCCCTTGATAGTTTCCACGAAGGCACCCTCGAGCCAGACGACATTGGGTATCTTACCCAACATGGCGCCTCCGCACTCCGCTTCAGTGCCCTTCACCACCTTCGGCTTGACATTGAAGGTCTTGAGCCACAAGCCGAAGTGAGGCTGGATGTAGAGGAAGGCCTCGCACACGACGATAAACGCTGAGATGTTGAGGATGAAGTTTGGCGCCAGGTCGTGGAAATCCTGGCCGTAATAGTACATGAGCCCCCAGACAAAGGGATGCAATGGGAAGCCCAGTCTGCGGAGGAAGTGGGGAAGGAATAGGACCCTCTCATGGGGCCTGGGGTGGGGATGAGCTGCCCCTCGTCAGGCAGCCGGTGCACGATGTCGCCGAATAGATATCCGGCGCTGCGCAGTCCTTCGATGTGCCCCTCCGTAACGGAGGAGGCCATCCACTTGCCTCCCGCTCCAGACATGACTGGAGAAGGTTGAGACGAGATGTGCGGGCTTGGGCGCTGGAGCTCGAGTGCGCAGAGATGGATAAGCAAAGGAGGAAGAAGGCGTAGGTGAAAGGGTGGATCCTTATCCCCTTATATATGGGCGGACGAAAACTATGTGTCCCCACCGGCCTGGTAAAACTCGCTTATCAACCAAGCGCCACCATCAATGCCGCGGTTGGGTTACCCACGTCCGTATTGATGAGAATCCCGGAATAAGGGGAACACGATCTCTGCTTCGACAAGACGTGCCAAGGAAACCGCTTCGCTAAACGCGCTGAGGTGGTATAGTAAAAAACGATTCAAGTAAAGGCTTGGTAGTGGTGTGACGTCATGCCACAAAATACGTCAGTGGATTAAACTTGTGTACATATTATTCTCTCTACGGTGTAATGTGGAATTTATTTTGCAGAGCCGGACACTATCCTGGTGTTCACAATCTTCTATGAATTATTGGGAGGAGGAACCCGCCTTGTAATGCCGAACAATATGTGCGCCGGACTCATCGTCATTGAAGCCTGGTTCAGGGGCTACTGAGGGAGTCCTGGACAAGGGGGTGTCCGGACAGCCGGACTATCATCGTCGGCCGGACTCCAAGACTATGAAGATACAAGATTGAAGACTTCGTCCCGTGTCCGGATGGGACTTTCCTTGGCGTGGAAGGCAAGCTTGGCGATACGGATATGTAGATCTCCTACCATTGTAACCGACTCTGTGTAACCCTAGCCCTCTCCGGTGTCTATATAAACCGGAGGGTTTTAGTCCGTAGGACGAACAACCATTACAACAATCATACCATAGGCTAGCTTCTCGGGTTTAGCCTCCTTGATCTCATGGTAGATCTACTCTTGTAATACCCACATTATCAATATCAATCAAGCAGGACGTAGGGTTTTACCTCCATCAAGAGGGCCCGAACCTGGGTAAAACATCGTGTCCCTTGTCTCGTGTTACCATCCGCCTAGACGCACAGTTCGGGACCCCCTACCCGAGATCCGCCGGTTTTGACACCGACAATTAGCCCCCAGTTTAATTTGGATTTATCCATGTTAAACTTATCATGATCATCCTTAAGTTCTTGCCACTTCCTTCTTCTAGAAAATCCGGTTTAACAGGCCAACTTCATAATCAACTTGCTGACATTGGTTTCTCATAGAAATTATATTGTGAAGAATAACTCCTTTGATTCAGCTCCCAATGCTTGAAAACAATATTGGTCCTTGAATAATCATCTGATCTTCAGCCGTTTAAGGACATAGAACTTGCCAGTTTATCATTGCCAAGATCACCGGTTTATGAATATTGATAGCATCGGGTCATACTTGTAGTTAACATCCAGCTTGAAAATATACCTCTTATATGCCTATCACTTGTAGCCCCCAGGTCTTAAGAAGGTAGCATAGCAACAGCTTAAGACTTGCTTCAATATAAATATCACAATCTTGAAGAAAACCAGGTTGTTCATCTCAATTACTAGTCAGAATTGAGTATTCCACATATGTAGCCCCCAAGTGCCGGGTTGTCATGCTTGCAGCAACCTGGGACATGTAATTGCCTGATGCTCATAAAAACTTCAAAAAGTGTAGCCCCCAAGGGCCGGGTCATTATGCAATAATGAGCAGGGACTTTGTAAATATAATCTTGTAAACTTTGAACAGCAACAGCTTAAGAAACATAATATTGAGCTGGGACTTGATATATACTTCAACGAAAATAACATCATATGGTGTAATCCCCATCATGGGGCTTGAATCCATGTCCACAAGGTTAAGAGCCTTATTCTTTACCAACTGATCACTGGACCCATCAATATAATGGATAAAAAGCTTTGTTCCTTGTATTGTTGACAGGAGCAATTGGTAGCCCCCAAGGGCCGACTCATTATAATGTGATGAGTCGGGTCTTCAATAAGATGAGCAAAAAATGACTTTGCATTAGCCCCCAAGTGTCATGGTGCATGCTTGCAGCGACATGAGACTTGCATATGTGATGTAATCTCAATTTGAATAATGTAGCTCCCAAGTGCCGGGTTGTAAGCCTGCAGCGACTCGGGACTATTCCTTGAATTGTAGAATAAATCATATCCATTGATAATATGATAGCCATTGCGCTAAAGCGACTTTGAAAATCTTGATCATAATACTGGTTATTGATAACCATAATAAAAATCCAGCCATGTTGGCTATTTGAATAATATACCCAATGATTTATAAGCGCATAATTCCAATGGTGCAATCCAAATATATACTTGTGACTTATAGTCTAAAGCCATGCCGTGTCAATAAACACCTGATTATAAATGATTATGTACTGACAACTTGTAGTTGAAAGTCGAGCCGGGTTAATGAACACCGGGTTAATTTGATGACTGATAGTCATGCCGGGTCAATAGACGCCGGTTCAACATAAAATTTGACAAAAGAGAAATATCTTGACAAAGGCAAATAAAATCGTGTAGTCGATGCTTTTCAAGGGCTGCCAGGTCCAAATTCGAGGCTTTTCATGTGCTGTCAGGCCGCTGAGTTAAACCATTTTGCAAAGCCTTTTAAGATGGGCCTCCAACTAACCAATCGTTGTTTTAACGTTGACAAGTTCAGGGTCTGTATAAGATTGACTTGTCAAACGTTCGGCGGGTCATGCCAGGATTACTTGGATAGGAGTGGCTTACTTGATGAAGGTAGGTTAACCCGGGGTTTTAGGTGAATACACCAGGCTTCCAAGCCGTGCTTGATAGCATATTACAAGGGTCCTTTCAAACTCTTTGTTGCATTGCACAAAGAGCCCCCAAGTAACTTTGTGAGCTGTGCTCTATGGGTGCCTATGTTTGAGCTGTGCGTAGCAACAAGACTCTCTTCGGCCCCTTGGGTGTGAAGCTCCCAAGATTTGTTGTGGCGTGATAGCCGGATTTAATGGACAGAACTCCACTTTGTCAGCTGAAGCCCCCTTGTATCCAATAATATGATAATCCAATAAGGCGGGATACCCATGTTTGAACCGTGCATCATGGCAACAGGTCCTCTTTGGCAACCTTTAACTTATTGCAAGAGATAAATTCTTCTTGAACCGGGATATTGAACTGGATATTGAGAGCATTAGAGCTTTATGAGAGACATCTTTCCCTTGAACCGGACCTTAAACCGGAATCTTTATTTTCAGCTGGAATTTTTCTGACGGCCTTTAAACTCGAACTTGCGAGAAGTTAATTCATTTGGAACTGGACATTCTTAAACCGGATTTCAGAGCATCATAGCTTTATGGGACAATAGATTTCCCTTGAATCGGAATTAAACCGGCATTACTTGTATATCCTTGGTATTGATAGCATGATGTGAATCCACAGAAGTTTGAGGTGACTGCGGCGGGTTATAAATGATCCCGTATGAGCCGTGTCAGCAGCTCGGCCAATGGTTCCTTCCAACTAGTGATTTGAAGCTAACCAAACTGTAGTGGCGGTGATTTGTACGCCTGCCCATTGAACCACCCAGCGCAGACGACGGTTGATAGTATATGATAATTTTACTCCATTTTGTTGAAAGAAAACCGGGCAACCCAAGCCGTGACTTGTTCATACTCAATAAACAGCTCATGCAGACAGGTGCGGCCCGGTACGTTGATGTAGACCGGATCGCGAGAGATGGACGGAAAAAATAACCATATCATCAGAGGCGGCTCGAAGAAATGAATCGGCTACGGCGTTGTAAGCCGGCATGGACGGGCGAGTCAATCACAGACGCGATAAGTCGTGCGGACGGCCAGTCAATCGCAGGCGCGATCATAGCGAGTTGGATATAGATCGAACCGCACAGGCGGCGGCTTACACACACCCGTCCAACAGCAAACAATGAATCATTGTCGTGCATATTAAAAAATATATAGAAAAAGTAATTCTTCTTTTTATAAAAACAATATTTGCTGATAAAATATACTTAGATAGATATCACATGGAAATTTTTGTCGGATGATACTGATGGCGCAAACCAAATTTAGATAACCGGGTCCGCCGGATAACCTGATGTGTCCATGCAAACTGGACTCCCGGTTTAACAAATTTAATGTGTGCCCACCAAGGATCGAGTGCATTGCGAGCGCTGGTACAACTTCTACATGCCTGCTTTACCGCTTTGTCTCTACAATCTTTCCTCAGACAGATTATACCATTACGCACATAATGACCTCTGGTCTTATCGATCCGGAGATTGCAACTGTTCGTCGCACGGTAGGCGGCTATTATGACATGTTGATCAGCAGCTGATCCCAACTCTCGTGATGTGCAGTAGTAACTGTGGTTGGCCTGTACACATCTTCCATTACTTTAACATCGCATATTCCTCCTTTGTTTTGATTCGCACCAGGTCATTAGATGTAGCTTGTGCATCAACCCCTCAGTCAGACCGCACACATCCTAGAAGGGCCTGCTCGCTAGCAGCTTTATATCATGTTCTTATCTCCTGCGAGGGCCACTTGTTTGACTGCTATTTCCATGGCAGCCGGTCCAGCGAGTTAGCAGAGGATTTGACGCTGAATCCAGGTAAACTGTCCGGTGGCTTGGGAGACAAGCGCACGGGAACTGCGACCGGCGGCGGGTTAGATCCCACAGGCCATATACAGGCTCTCCTTTACGAGCAAAATAATCCCTGGGCTCCGGCGGCTTGATGTAGACATCCCGGTGGTAGAAGGTGGATCACAACCACGGACGATTCAGAGGTATCCCGGTAGGGGCAACTCAAGGTCGGGCGGTTTTGATGTACAGCGACAGGGCAGTAGCTCGTCGTGCCGCGGTTTGAGACAGCCACAGAAACAGGACCGGTGACTCCGAACGCCGGCTCAAAGGCACGGTAATGAAGGCGAAGGCACACACGTTAGAAAACCGAGATGGAGGCGTTTTAGCGACGGCACCAACGGCCACTCATCCGCAGCGGAGACTCAAGAAAAGTGGAGTGCAGCAGCGGTGACTTGTTGGCCGGGGCGGCTCGCAGTGGTGGAGCAACAGCCTGCGCCAGCAGTCCGCTGTCTCCGGTGGCTCGGAAGGTGGGGGTGTGGGGCGTCTCTGAGCGGTAAGGGCCAGCTGGTGCGGGAAAGCCGGCTCAGGTTGTGGGTGAGGAGGAGCCGGACAACTTGGCGGATTCGGCGCACACGCGGTCACCGGACCTAAAAGGGGCGCGCGGCCCGGCGGAGATCGGAGTGAGCATCGCGGGAGGGGGCGCAACCAACGCCTACGCGAAGGGAGGTGAAGCTGCGGCTTAGGTTGGCGATTGGGACATGACGGCTTAGCGGTGCAGGGCGCTGAACCGGAGTTGTCGGAGATGAGGCGCACTGGCGGCTCAAAGAAGGCAGGGGCACAGTGACGGCCGGCTCAACGCGCAGTGGCGGATCGATGGCTGGTGCGCGGTGGAGATGGGCCCCAAGCGGTTTCAGGCACCGTGGCTCTGAGCGGTGGCCAGGCGAGAAGGCAAGTCCACGAGGCACGCTACGGTAGAGACCAACTCCGACAGCTCAGGACCGGGCGGGGCCTAAGCATGGTGACCCGGCATGGGCTCGGGTGGCCAGCGGGGCCGGACGGGGAGGCAAAGCCGACGCGGGGACAGGTCAGAGTGGGACGAGGCCAGTGCAGACAACCTGGAGCCTGCACGGGGAGGCCGGCGTGGGAGCCAGCTAGCTAGGCTGCAGGAAGCCGGCGCGGGCGGAACTGGACGGACAGTTGTGTCCGGGCATGGTGGAGCCGACAGCCGACGCAGGAGGCCGGCGCAGCGCCGTAGTAGGGCAGACAGCGGAGGCGGCGAGCAGGCAAGGACCGGCCCGGGCCAGCGGGAGGTGGAGGCGGCGATGAAGCGGCGGGGCCGGGGTGATCCGGACGGCTAGGGGCCGACAATTCAACGGCGGCTGGCCGCGTGATGAACCTGTTTCAACTGTTGGAAGCTGGCGATTCTGTCTAGGCCATTCGGCGTATTGTGAATCGGAGGCTGTTCGTGGCTCGGACGAGAGCCACAGCAAAGAAGTTCAACGAGCGGGGGCGTGGCGACTCGCGGCGATTTAAGATATATTTATCTTGTGTAGGAACCAACAGCGCAACAGCGTGAGGTGGTGTGAACCGGCAGCAGAGACCGAGATTTGTGGTGGTCAGGTGGCAGCTCTTGGCGGCGGGCCGGATAAACCGGGAACATGGCGGAAGCTGACCAGTTAATACTTGGTGACTCGAGGGCGACTCAACTTTAATAGCCCGTCAATAGAGACGACTTGAAACAGAAGTGACAGCGGTTCTCCTACCGCTTGGAACTGTTGGGGAACGTAGTAATTTCAAAATTTTCCTACGCACACGTAAGATCATGGTGATGCATAGCAACGAGGGGAGAGTGTGATCTACGTACCCTTGTAGATCGCAACGGAAGCGTTGACACAACGTAGAGGAAGTAGTCGTACGTCTTCTTCTCGATCCGACCGATCCGAGCACCGTTACTCCGGCACCTCCGAGTTCTTAGCACACGTTCAGCTCGATGACGATCCTCGGGCTCCGATCCAGCAAAGCATCGAGGAAGAGTTCCGTCAGCACGACGGCGTGGTGACGATCTTGATGTACTACCGACGCAGGGCTTCGCCTAAGCACTGCAACAATATGACCGAGGTAGAATATGGTGGCAGGGGGCACCGCACACGGCTAAAGAACGATCTCAATGATCAATTATGTGTCAAGAGGTGCCCCCTGCCCCCGTATATAAAGGGGCAAAGGGGAAGGGGTGCGGCAGCCATAGGAGGAGTCCTACTCCCGCCGGGAGTAGGACTCCCCTCCAATCCTATTCCAAATAGGACTCCCCAAGTGGGGAAAAGAGAGAGGGGTTGGCCGGCCACCTTCCCTAGTCCTAATAGGACTAGGGAAAGGGGGGGAGGCGCGCAGCCCATGGGGCAGCCCTTTCACCTTTCCACCAAGGCCCATGTTGGCCCATTTGGCTCCCGGGGGGTTCCGGTAACCCTCCCGGTATTCCGGTAAAATCCCGATTTCACCCGGAACACTTCCGATGTCCAAACATTGGCTTCCAATATATCAATCTTTACGTCTCGACCATTTCGAGACTCTTCGTCATGTCCGTGATCACATCCGGGACTCCGAACAACCTTCGGTACATCAAAATGCATAAACTCATAATAACTGTCATCGTAACGTTAAGCGTGCGGACCCTACGGTTCGAGAACAATGTAGACATGACCGAGACACGTCTCCGGTCAATAACCAATAGCGGGACCTGGATGCCCATATTGGTTCCTACATATTCTACGAAGATCTTTATCGATCAGACCGCATAACAACATACGTTGTTCCCTTTGTCATCGGTATGTTACTTGCCCGAGATTTGATCGTCAGTATCCAATACTTAGTTCAATCTCGTTACCGGCAAGTCTCTTTACTCGTTCCGTAATCCATCATCCCGCAACTAACTCATTAGTTGCCATGCTTGCAAGGCTTAAGTGATGTGCATTACAGAGAGGGCCCAGAGATACCTCTCCGACGATCGGAGTGACAAGTCCTAATCTCGAAATACGCCAACCCAACATCTACCATTGGAGACACCTGTAGTACTCCTTTATAATCACCCAGTTACGTTGTGACATTTGGTAGTACCCAAAGTGTTCCTCCGGCAAACGGGAGTTGCATAATCTCATAGTCATAGGAACATGTATAAGTCATGGATAAAGCAATAGCAACATACTAAACGATCGGGTGCTAAGCTAATAGAATGGGTCATGTCAATCAGATCATTCAACTAATGATGTGACCTCGTTTAATCAAATAACAACTCTTTGTTCATGGTTAGGAAACATAACCATCTTTGATTAACGAGCTAGTCTAGTAGAGGCATACTAGTGACAATCTGTTTGTCTATGTATTCACACATGTATTATGTTTCCGGTTAATACAATTCTAGCATGAATAATAAACCTTTATCATGATATAAGGAAATAAATAATAACTTTATTATTGCCTCTAGGGCATATTTCCTTCAGTCTCCCACCTGCACTAGAGTCAATAATCTAGATTACACTGTAATGATCCTAACACCCATGGAGTCTTGGTGCTGATCATGTTTTGCTCGTGGAAGAGGCTTAGTCAACGGGTCTGCAACATTCAGATCCGTATGTATCTTGCAAATCTCTATGTCTCCCACCTGGACTAGATCCCGGATGGAGTTGAAGCGTCTCTTGATGTGTTTGGTCTTTTTGTGAAATCTGGATTCCTTTGCCAAGGCAATTGCACCAGTATTGTCACAAAAAAATTTCATTGGACCCGATGCACTAGGTATGACACCTAGATCGGATATGAACTCCTTCATCCAGACTCCTTCGTTCGCTGCTTCCGAAGCAGCTATATACTCCGCTTCACATGTAGATCCCGCTACGACGCTTTGTTTAGAACTGCACCAACTGACAGCTCCACCATTTAATGTAAACACGTATCCGGTTTGCGATTTAGAATCGTCCGGATCAGTGTCAAAGCTTGCATCAACGTAACCTCTTACGGTGAGCTCTTTGTCACCCCCATATATGAGAAACATATCCTTAGTCCTTTTCAGGTATTTCAGGATGTTCTTGACCGCTGTCCAGTGATCCACTCCTGGATTACTTTGGTACCTCCCTGCTAAACTTATAGCAAGGCATACATCAGGTCTGGTACACAGCATTGCATACATGATAGAGCCTATGGCTGAAGCATAGGGAACATCTTTCATTTTCTCTCTATCTTCTGCAGTGGTCGGGCTTTGAGTCTTACTCAATCTCACACCTTGTAACACAGGCAAGAACCCTTTCTTTGCTTGATCCATTTTGAACTTCTTCAAAATCTTGTCAAGGTATGTGCTTTGTGAAAGTCCAATTAAGCGTCTTGATCTATCTCTATAGATTTTTATGCCTAATATGTAAGCAGCTTCACCGAGGTCTTTCATTGAAAAACTTTTATTCAAGTATCCCTTTATGCTATCCAGAAATTCTATATCATTTCCAATCAGTAATATTTCATCCACATATAATATTAGAAATGCTACAGAGCTCCCACTCACTTTCTTGTAAATACAGGCTTCTCTGAAAGTCTGTATAAAACCAAATGCTTTGATCACACTATCAAAGCGTTTATTCCAACTCCGAGAGGCTTGCACCAGTCCATAAATGGATCGCTGGAGCTTGCACACTTTGTTAGCTCCCTTTGGATCGACAAAACCTTCCGGTTGCATCATATACAACTCTTCTTCCAGAAATCCATTCAGGAATGCAGTTTTGACATCCATCTGCCAAATTTCATAATCATAAAATGCGGCAACTGCTAACATGATTCGGACAGACTTAAGCATCGTTACGGGTGAGAAAGTCTCATCGTAGTCAATCCCTTGAACTTGTCGAAAACCTTTTGCGACAAGTCGAGCTTTGTAGACAGTAACATTACCATCAGTGTCAGTCTTCTTCTTAAAGATCCATTTATTCTCAATTGCTTGCCGATCAATGGGCAAGTCAACCAAAGTCCATACTTTGTTCTCATACATGGATCCCATCTCAGATTTCATGGCTTCAAGCCACTTTGCAGAATCTGGGCTCATCATCGCTTCTTCATAGTTCGTAGGTTCATCATGATCTAGTAGCATGATTTCCAGAACAGGATTTCCATACCACTCTGGCGTGGATCTCACTCTGGTTGATCTACGAGGTTCAATAGTATCTTGATCTAAAGTTTCATGATCATCATCATTAGCTTCCTCACTTATTGGTGTAGGTGTCGCAGAAACAGTTTTCTGTGATGTTCTACTTTCTAATAAGGGAGTAGGTACAGTTACCTCGTCAAGTTCTACTTTCCTCCCACTCACTTCTTTCGAGAGAAACTCCTTCTCTAGAAAGTTTCCGAATTTAGCAACAAAAATCTTGTCTTCGGATCTGTGATAGAAGGTGTATCCAATAGTTTCCTTTGGATACCCTATGAAGACACATTTCTCTGATTTGGGTTCGAGCTTATCAGGTTGAAGCTTTTTCACATAAGCATTGCAGCCCCAAACTTTAAGAAACGACAACTTTGGTTTCTTGCCAAACCATAGTTCATAAGGCGTCATCTCAACGGATTTTGATGGTGCCCTATTTAACGTGAATGCGGCCGTCTCTAAAGCATAACCCCAAAATGATAGCGGTAACTCAGTAAGAGACATCATAGATCGTACCATATCTAGTAAAGTACGATTACGACGTTCGGACACACCATTACGCTGTGGTGTTCCGGGTGGCGTGAGTTGCGAAACTATTCCACAATTTTTCAAATGTACACCAAACTCGTAACTCAAATATTCTCCTCCACGATCAGATCGTAGAAATTTTATTTTCTTGTTACGATGATTTTCAACTTCACTCTGAAATTCTTTGAACTTTTCAAATGTTTCAGACTTATGTTTCATTAAGTAGATATACCCATATCTGCTTAAGTCATCTGTGAAGGTGAGAAAATAACGATATCCGCCATGAGCCTCAATATTCATTGGTCCACATACATCGGTATGTATGATTTCCAACAAATCTGTTGCTCTCTCCATAGTACTGGAGAACGGTGTTTTAGTCATCTTGCCCATGAGGCACGGTTCGCAAGTACCAAGTGATTCATAATCAAGTGGTTCCAAAAGTCCATCGGTATGGAGTTTCTTCATGCGCTTTACACCGATATGACCTAAACGACAATGCCACAAATAAGTTGCACTTTCATTATCAACTCTGCATCTTTTGGTTTCAACATTATGAATATGTGTGTCACTACTATCGAGATTCATCAAAAATAGACCACTCTTCAAAGGTGCATGACCATAAAAGATATTACTCATATAAATAGAACAACCATTATTCTCTGACTTAAATGAATAACCGTCTCGCATTAAACAAGATCCAGATATAATGTTCATGCTCAACGCTGGCACCAAATAACAATTATTTAGGTCTAATATTAACCCCGAAGGTAGATGTAGAGGTAGCGTGCCGACCGCGATCACATCGACTTTGGAACCGTTTCCCACGCGCATCGTCACCTCGTCCTTTGCTAGTGTCCGCTTATTCTGTAGTCCCTGTTTCGAGTTGCGAATATTAGCAACAGAACCAGTATCAAATACCCAGGTGCTACTGCGAGCATTAGTAAGGTACACATCAATAACATGTATATCACATATACCTTTGTTCACCTTGCCATCCTTCTTATCCGCCAAATACTTGAGGCAGTTCCGCTTCCAGTGACCAGTCTGCTTGCAGTAGAAGCACTCAGTTTCAGGCTTAGGTCCAGACTTGGGTTTCTTCTCTTGAGCAGCAACTTGCTTGCTGTTCTTCTTGAAGTTCCCCTTCTTCTTCCCTTTGCCCTTTTTCTTGAAACTAGTGGTTTTGTTAACCATCAACACTTGATGCTCCTTCTTGATTTCTACCTCCGCAGCTTTCAGCATTGCGAAGAGTTCGGGAATAGTCTTGTTCATCCCTTGCATATTATAGTTCATCACGAAGCTTTTGTAGCTTGGTGGCAGTGACTGGAGAATTCTGTCAATGACGCAATCATCCGGAAGAGTAACTCCCAATTGAATCAAGTGATTATTATACCCAGACATTTTGAGTATATGCTCACTGACAGAACTGTTCTCCTCCATCTTACAGCTATAGAACTTATTGGAGACTTCATATCTCTCAATCCGGGCATTTGCTTGAAATATTAACTTCAACTCTTGGAACATCTCATATGCTCCATGACGTTCAAAACGTCGTTGAAGTCCCAATACTAAGCCGTAAAGCATGGCACACTGAACTATCGAGTAGTCATCAGCTTTGCTCTGCCAGAAGTTCATAACTTCTGGTGTTGCTCTAGCAGCAGGCCTGGCACCTAGCGGTGCTTCCAGGACGTAATTCTTCTGTGCAGCAATGAGGATAATCCTCAAGTTACGGACCCAGTCCGTGTAATTGCTACCATCATCTTTCAACTTTGCTTTCTCAAGGAACGCATTAAAATTTAACGGAACAACAGCACGAGCCATCTATCTACAATCAACATAAACAAGCAAGATACTATCAGGTACTAAGTTCATGATAAGTTTACTTAAGAACTCCCACTTAGATAGACATCCCTCTAATCCTCTAAGTGATCACGTGATCCAAATCAACTAAACCATAACCGATCATCACGTGAGATGGAGTAGTTTTCAATGGTGAACATCGTTATGTTGATCATATCCACTATATGATTCACGCTCGACCATGCGGTCTCCGTGTTCCGAGGCCATATCTGTATATGCTTGGCTCGTCAAGTATAACCTGAGTATTCTGCGTGTGCAACTGTTTTGCACCCGTTGTATTTGAACGTAGAGCCTATCACACCCGATCATCACGTGGTGTCTCAGCACGAAGAACTTTCGCAACGGTGCATACTCAGGGAGAACACTTCTTGATAATTAGTGAGAGATCATCTTATAATGCTACTGTCAATCAAAGCAAGATAAGATGCATAAAAGATAAACATCACATGTAATCAATATAAGTGATATGATATGGCCACCATCATCTTGTGCTTGTGATCTCCATCTTCGAAGCACCGTCATGATCACCATCGTCACCGGCGCGACACCTTGATCTCCATCGTAGCATCGTTGTCGTCTCGCCAATCTTATGCTTCCACGACTATCACTACCGTTTAGTAATAAAGTAAAGCATTACATCGCGATTGCATTGCATACAATAAAGCGACAACCATATGGCTCCAGCCAGTTGCCGATAACTCGGTTACAAAACATGATCATCTCATACAATAAAATTTAGCATCATGCCTTGACCATATCACATCACAACATGCCCTGCAAAAACAAGTTAGACGTCCTCTACTTTGTTGTTGCAAGTTTTACGTGGCTGCTACGGGCTTAAGTAAGAACTCATCTCACCTACGCATCAAAAACCACAACGATAGTTTGTCAAATAGACTCCGTTTTAACCTTCTCAAGGACCGGGCGTAGCCACACTTGGTTCAACTAAAGTTGGAGAGACAGTCGCCCGCAAGCCATCTATGTGCAAAGCACGTCGAGGGAACCGGTCTCGCGTAAGCGTACGCGTAAGGTTGGTCCAGGTCGTCTCGTCCAACAATACCGCCGAACCAAAGTATGACATGCTGGTAGGCAGTATGACTTGTATCGTCCACAACTCACTTGTGTTCTACTCGTGCAAATAACATCAAACCATAAAACCTAGGCTCGGATGCCACTGTTGGGGAACGTAGTAATTTCAAAATTTTCCTACGCACACGTAAGATCATGGTGATGCATAGCAACGAGGGGAGAGTGTGATCTACGTACCCTTGTAGATCGCAACGGAAGCGTTGACACAACGTAGAGGAAGTAGTCGTACGTCTTCTTCTCGATCCGACCGATCCAAGCACCGTTACTCCGGCACCTCCGAGTTCTTAGCACACGTTCAGCTCGATGACGATCCTCGGGCTCCGATCCAGCAAAGCATCGAGGAAGAGTTCCGTCAGCACGACGGCGTGGTGACGATCTTGATGTACTACCGACGCAGGGCTTCGCCTAAGCACTGCAACAATATGACCGAGGTAGAATATGGTGGCAGGGGGCACCGCACACGGCTAAGGAACGATCTCAATGATCAATTGTGTGTCAAGAGGTGCCCCCTGCCCCCGTATATAAAGGGGCAAAGGGGAAGGGGTGCGGCAGCCATAGGAGGAGTCCTACTCTCGCCGGGAGTAGGACTCCCCTCCAATCCTATTCCAAATAGGACTCCCCAAGTGGGGAAAAGAGAGAGGGGTTGGCCGGCCACCTTCCCTAGTCCTAATAGGACTAGGGAAAGGGGGGGAGGCGCGCAGCCCATGGGGCAGCCCTTTCACCTTTCCACCAAGGCCCATGTTGGCCCATTTGGCTCCCGGGGGGTTCCGGTAACCCTCCCGGTATTCCGGTAAAATCCCGATTTCACCCGGAACACTTCCGATGTCCAAACATAGGCTTCCAATATATCAATCTTTACGTCTCGACCATTTTGAGACTCCTCGTCATGTCCGTGATCACATCCGGGACTCCGAACAACCTTCGGTACATCAAAATGCATAAACTCATAATAACTGTCATCGTAACGTTAAGCGTGCGGACCCTACGGTTCGAGAACAATGTAGACATGACCGAGACACGTCTCCGGCCAATAACCAATAGCGGGACCTGGATGCCCATATTGGTTCCTACATATTCTTCGAAGATCTTTATCGGTCAGACCGCATAACAACATACGTTGTTCCCTTTGTCATCGGTATGTTACTTGCCCGAGATTCGATCGTCAGTATCCAATACTTAGTTCAATCTCGTTACCGGCAAGTCTCTTTACTCGTTCCGTAATCCATCATCCCGCAACTAACTCATTAGTTGCCATGCTTGCAAGGCTTAAGTGATGTGCATTACCGAGAGGGCCCAGAGATACCTCTCCGACGATCGGAGTGACAAGTCCTAATCTCGAAATACGCCAACCCAACATCTACCATTGGAGACACCTGTAGTACTCCTTTATAATCACCCAGTTACGTTGTGACGTTTGGTAGTACCCAAAGTGTTCCTCCGGCAAACGGGAGTTGCATAATCTCATAGTCATAGGAACATGTATAAGTCATGGATAAAGCAATAGCAACATACTAAACGATCGGGTGCTAAGCTAATAGAATGGGTCATGTCAATCAGATCATTCAACTAATGATGTGACCTCGTTTAATCAAATAACAACTCTTTGTTCATGGTTAGGAAACATAACCATCTTTGATTAACGAGCTAGTCTAGAAGAGGCATACTAGTGACACTCTGTTTGTCTATGTATTCACACATGTATTATGTTTCCGGTTAATACAATTCTAGCATGGATAATAAACCTTTATCATGATATAAGGAAATAAATAATAACTTTATTATTGCCTCTAGGGCATATTTCCTTCAGGAACGGCTTGAAACGACAGCGGAGGCTGCGACGGAGTTGGGCCCCTTCCGAAGCGGCAAACAAGGCAGGTCCACGGGGGCGACTTGAAAACGTCAAAGCGGCCATGATTCGGCAGAGACGAGCCGGTCCAAGGTGAGGCCGAGACAATCCGGGGGCAACTCGAGCGTAACCCTAGCTCCTCTTGTTCTCAACCTTATTTAATCCATCGCTGAAAAACTCATTTTATCTTTAACTGATGAATTTGTAGTTGATGCAAACCTTTCCAGTCCGGTTGTTTTTCATCCTGAAAATTGCAAACTTCTCGATCACTTGAGAGATCCCTTCAAGAACTCAACACCATCTTGCGTGGGCCCCATGGTGGGCGCCAACTATCATGGAATTAACACGTCAGATGTCCTTAGTGTGAGGACTTAGTCGCGAGGCCAACGCATCTATGTGGTAGCTTGAGAGGGGTTGAGCGGAATCGAGAGACGCAACACAAGACAAGGGTTTAGACAGCTCCGGGCCCCGGGAAACATCATCCGCTAACAACCCTACATGTTGTTTGAGGCTAGATCTCATTATCATCACGAGGGAGTCGCTGTAAACCGGCTCTCCTCTAATTGTGTCTAGCCCTAGAGATTGTTTCTTGCTTGTCCCTCTTTGGGGAGCCCTGCCCCTCCTTATATAAGTTGAAGGGGCGGGTTACATGTAGAGTCCATCTCGGACTAAGACTTAAACCATTTTGAGTTCCCTTCCTGGGCTTCTTAACATTTGCCGGTTTAACATTGGTCTGCCGGTTTAACATTGTGTTCCGGTTTAACATTGTCTGCCGGTTTAACAACGTCTATCAGTTTAACATTGCCTGCCGGTTTAACATTGTCTGCCGGTTTAACTACATCTACCAGTTTAACAACGTCTGTCGGGTTATGATTGACTTAACACCTGCCGGTGCTACCATCTGTCTTAACTCTGCCTGTTTAACAACCGCCGGTTTACCAAGTCCCGGCCGGGTTACGACTCCGGCCGGGTCATACCGCGGGGTATATCCCCGAGAGGCACCGACATTGATGCCACCAACGAGACCAGCACTGAGACTGGCGCTGATGATGTTGCTAACTACAGCATGGAAGGTGGGACCTCCCAAGCCAGTGAGGGAAAGAAGGTAAAGAGGACATGATGCCCAAATGAGCTCGGCACCGGAAGACTGGTGGTCACGGAGGTTCACCCTAGCGAGTTCGAGCCAATACAGCCGCGAGAAGTGGCAGCGTGTTATGGCCACCAACTAGCATGTATCCTACGGGATACCTCTAACATCGACACCACAAAAATACAGAAGAATGACCATTTGGAGAAGCTGCTCCTAACTAGGTTGCATGCAAGATTCATGTTCCCCGGTCGGAATGATGATGTCGATCCATGGGATGATGATGCCATGAAAAAATCAACAACAAAGCCCTAGGGAAGTTCACCAACGCATAGAGCGCTTGGAAAACTAGGGTGAAAAGGGCGATTCAAGTAGACCATGAAACCTACGCCGAGATTGTTGCAGACAATCCGAAAATTAGATAAAGGGCTTTGAAAAGTTTAAGGAGACTTGCAATGAAGACGCTGCCAACAGATCGGAGAGAGGCAAGCAACTGTAGGCAAAGAACATGGGGAACCACCACCTTGGAAGTTGTGGTTACACGGCAAAGAGGCCCGTGTGGGCTAAGGAGGACGCGGAACATGAACATCAGGGGATCCTAGACTCATTGGCTGAGTTCACCGACCAGCAGGAGCACGACTTCATCAGGGCCCGATGAGGGAGTCCTAGATTAAGGGGTCCTCGAACAACCGGACTATATACTTTGGCCAGACTGTTGGACTATGAAGATACAAGATTGAAGACTTTGTCCCGTGTCCGGGTGGGACTCTCCTTTGCGTGGAAGGCAAGCTTGGCAATTCGGATATGTAGATCTCCTTCTCTGTAACCGACTCTGTGTAACCCTAGCACCCTTCGGTGTCTATATAAACCGGAGGGTTTAGTCCGGAGGAAAAGAACAATCATAATCATAGGCTAGCTTCTAGGGTTTAGCCTCTATGATCTGGTGGTAGATCAACTCTTGTAATACTCATATCATCAAGATCAATCAAGCAGGAAGTAGGGTATTACCTCCATCGAGAGGTCCCGAACCTGGGTAAATATCGTGTCCCATGCCTTATGTTACCATTAGCCTTAGACGCACAGTTCGGGACCCCCTACCTGAGATCCGCCAGTTTTGACACCGACATTGGTGCTTTCATTGAGAATTCCACTCTGTAGTCATGATAAGGCTTGATGGCTCCTTCAATCATCTGCAACGATGCTGTCCAGGGTGAGGTTTTCCTCCCCGGACATATCTTCGTATTCGGCGGCTTCGTATTGCGGGCCAACTTGCTTGGCCATGTGGAGCAGATCGACAGCTACGCCCCTGGCCATCAGGTCAGATTTTGAAACTTGAACTACACTGCCGACATCCACAGAGACTTGATCTGCCATCGGACGGTGTTTGGGAGATCGCACCTGCGGCTGCCCCGGCCCTTAATCTGGAGCAGATCGTGCCATCCGAGGCCGGGTGGATGGACCCCGCCACGGAAGCCGCACACTCATCGGCGCTAGAGCCGAACACAGTCTTCACCTCCAAAGAGATCTGTGTCATCGGACCCTTGGACTTGTCTCCGGCCATAGGTTCCGAACCGTGTGCGTCCGTGCCTATCGAATCTGATTGTGCACCGATCATGGAGTTTACCTCCACGGATATCTTTCAGCACTCGCCCTTGGGTGACGTGGTAAATTCATTAAAGTATCTCTCCCTATCAGGAGACTCTTGGCTGAACTATGTCCAGCTTGAGTGGGAAGCGGATGACGAAGAAATTCGTTGCCCACCCACCACCCATTTGGTAGCCACTGTCGATAACCTAATCGACATGCTTGCTTTCGACTCCGAAGACATCGAGGTATGGATGACGATGCAGGAGAAGAATAGGAAGCACCGCCCATAGGGCGCTGGACTTCCACCTCATCATATGATATATATATATATATATACATATGTATATATATATATATATGTGTGTGTGTGTGTGTGTGTGTGTGGTGGACACGCCAAAAGAAAGCAATGGTGACGAGGCAACGGAGGATAATCCCCTTGAGAAGCAATCTAAGAACCATTGTCATAGGCACCGCTCTAAGCCCCGCCATAGCAAAAATAGTGATACCGGCGCAAGAGATGATAGCAGTCTAGATGGTGCCGAAGACGAAAACAATCCCACCTAGCCAGGCTTCGAGCAGATCGAGCGGGGCGATGGGCAAGGTAGCAACAGGTAACAGATAGAGAGTCAGAGGATGACAATTACATGCCCCTCTCTGAAGACGAAGTGAGCCTTGGCGATGAAGAATTCATTGTGCATGAGGATCCCGTCGAGCAGGAGCACTTCAAGCATCGCCTTATGACCACTGCAAAAAGCCCGAAGAAGAAGCAGCAGCAACTTCAAGCTTATCAAGATCTGCTAACTGATAGATGGACAAAGGTCCTGGCAGCCGAGGAACACGGACTCGAGCGCCCAAGCAAAACTTACCCAAAGCGCAGGTTGCTACCTCAACTCGAGGAGGAGGCATTAAAGCCGACACTACCAGCGCATGATGCGGCTGAACGGCCACCTCGGGGCCGAGACAAGGCGGCGTATCAGCCCGAACACCAGCCCGCACCCCGTCGCCAATCAAACAACAGCACAAAGGCCTGTGGCTCCATGCATGACCTGCGAGACAAATTGAAAAACAAAGCAGGACAGTCGAGATCGATCTACGGATCACGGGGGCACGCCACAACGCGTGACGATGACCGTCACGCTAGATATACTAAAAATAAGTCCTGCCGGGCCGAATACAACAGACCAGACTCATTTGAACTGCGTCGTGATGTAGCCCAGTGACACGTCTCCGTCGTATATATAATTGTTGATTGTTCCATGCCAATGTTCTACAACTTTCATATAATTTTGGCAACTTTTTATCCTATTTTTTGGGAATAACATATTGATCCAGTGCCCAGTGTCAGTTCCTGTTTGTTGCATGCTTTATGTTTCGTAGAAACCCAATATGAAACGGAATCCAGTCGGGATAAACGGACGGAGAATTATGTTGGAATATTTGGGATTTTCCGGAGGAAGAATCAACGCGAAACAGTGCCCGAGGTGACCACGAGATAGGAGGGCGCGCCCTCCCCCCTGGGCGCGCCTCGCACCCTCGTGGGCCACCCGTAAGGCGGTTGATGCTCTTCTTTTACCGCAATAAAGCTAATTTTATGAGAAAGATCTGGGTGAGAGATTCACTCCAATTGGAATTACGGATCTCTGGATATAAAAGAAACGGTGAAGGGGCAGAATGAGAGAACGCAGAAACAATGAGAGACAGAGAGATAGATCCAATCTCGGTGGGGCTCTCGCCCCTCCCACGCCATGGGAGCCAAGGACCAGAGGGGAAACCTTTCTCCCATCTAGGGAGGAGGTCAAGGAATAAGAAGAAGGGGGGCTCTCTCCCCCTTGCTTCCGGTGGCGCCCGAGCGCTGCCGGGGGCCATCATCATCTCCGCCATCTTCACCAACATCTCCATTACCTTCCCCCCTTCTATATTCAGTGGTCCACTCTCCCGCAACCCGATGTACCCTCTACTTGAACATGGTGCTTTATGCTTCATATTATTATCCAATGATGTGTTGCCATCCTATGATGTCTGAGTAGATTTTCGTTGTCCTATTGGTGATTGATGAATTTCTATGATTGGTTTGAGTTGCATATTTTATTATTGGTGCTGTCCTATGGTGCTCTCCGTGTCGCGCAAGTGTGAGGGATTCCCACTATAGGGTTTGCAATATGTTCATGATTTGCTTATGGTGGGTGGTGTGAGTGACAGAAGCACAGACCCGAGTAAGTAGGTTGTTTGTGTATGGGATAAAGGGGACTTGATACTTTAATGCTATGGTTGGGTTTTACCTTAATGATCTTTAGTAATTGCGGATGCTTGCTAGAGTTCCAATCATAAGTGCATATGATCCTAGAAGAGAAAGTATGTCAGCTTATGCATGTCCCTCAAATAGAATTGCAATAGTGATCACCTGTCTAGTATCGTAGTCAATAGCTTAGGGACAATTTCACAACTCCTACCACCACTTTTCCACACTCGCTATATTTACTTTATTGCTTCTTTATCTAAACAGCCCCTAGTTTTTATTTACGTGCTCTTTCTTATCTTGCAAACCTATCCAACAACACCTACAAGTACTTCTAGTTTCATACTTCTTCTAGGTAAAGCGAACACAAAGCGTGCGTAGAGTCGTATCAGTGGCAGATAGGACTTGAGAGAATATTTGTTCTACCTTTAGCTCCTCGTTGGGTTCGACACTCTTACTTATCGAAACAGGCTACAATTGATCTCGTATACTTGCGGGTTATCAAGACCTTTTTCTGGCGCCGTTGCCGGGGAGTCATAGCGTGGGGTGAATATTCTCGTGTGTGCTTGTTTGCTCTATCACTAACTAATCTTTATTTTTTGTTCTAAGTTGTTCTTTATCTTTAGTTATGGATATGGAACATGAAATACCAAAAAAATTAGGTGTAGTTGCTACTCATGGAGATGGGGAACCTCCTAAAACCCTCGATGCTCATTATGTTCAAAATATTATGTACTACTTTGATAATCCTGAGAAAACCCTATTCAACTTTATAATGGGAGTAACGTTGGATCAACGTGAATTCTTTAGTGATTATCGCTTGACACAAAAAGGGAAACTATTATGGGACCAAATTAATATGTTGCGTTGGTCTACTCGGGATCTACGCTTGAGATATGATTATAATTGTTGTTCTAGGATGAAGGCTCCACACCTTCCCTTTTCATGCAAATTAATGATAATGAAACCTTAGCTTCTTATGCTAATGGTATATATGATTACTATGATGTTGAACGAATTGAAGAATTTGTTGCTTTTAAGGCTGCCTATGAAATTGAATCTTTGTTTGAAAAGTATGAAGCTTTAGATGATGATGTTTATAGGCCTGAAATTTTTGCTATATTGAAATATTGCTATGACAATTATGAGTACAATTACAATATCGATGCATTTATTGAGAAAGTCTCCGCTGTCCAAGAAGAGATTAATATTTTGCAGGAAGCTATGGAAGAAGAAATTGATGAAACTGTGAGCTCATTGGATGAAAAAGATGATGAGGAGAGCGAAGAACAAAAGGAGGAAGAGCGGATTGATCACCCGTTCCCACCTTCTAATGAGAGTAACTCTTCAACTCATACATTGTTTAATTCCCCTTCGTGCTTACCGAAGGATGATTGCTATGATGATTGCTATGATCCCGTTGATTCTCTTGAAATATCCCTTTTTGATGATGCTTTCTATGCTTATGGCCAAGATGCCAATGTGAATTATGCTTATGGAGATGAACTTGCTATAGTTCCTTATGTTAAACATGAAATTGTTGCTATTGCACCCACGCATGGTAGTCCTATTATCTTTTTGAATTCTCCACACTACACTATATCGGAGAAGTTTGTGCTTACTAAGGATTTTGATGGGTTGCCTTTTACCATTGCACATGATGATTTTGATAGATAATATGCATGTGCTTGCTGCTCCTACTTGCAATTATTATGAGAGAGGAACTATATCTCCACCTCTCTATGTTTCCAATATGATGAAATTGCAAGAAACTGCTTATACTATGCATTGGCCTTTACTATGTGTGCATGAATTGCTATTTTATAACATGCCGATGCATAGGAAGAGAGTTAGACTTCGTAGTTGCATGATATATGTTACTTTGTGCTCACTAGTAAATTACAAATCATTGTTAATTAAAATTGGCTTTGATATACCATGGGATCCGGGTGGATTCATTACTTGAGCACTTTATGCCTAGCTTAATGGCTTTAAATAAAGTGCTGCCACGGAGACAACCCGGAAGTTTTACAGAGTCATTTATTTCTGTTGAGTTCTTTCATATAGTTTAAAAACTAAAAAAATAAAGAGGGGGACCGAAAACTTTTCAAAAAGGAAAGTGAAAGTGAGAAAGACAATCATTGTTGAAGTGGGAGCTAGCCTTGAACTTTTTTCATGCCCACGGAAACTTTGTGAAACTTGATTACAGAAACTTTTCAACAAAAATAATTATCCCCTTGTACAATTCCATTGTATTATAAAAATAATGTGCCAAGGTTTGCCTTTAGGATGTTTACAATGATTGTTGGTTTCTACGGTGCAGGACAGAAACTTTGGCCATAGTGCGCGATTTGACAATTTTAACTGGAACGTCAAATGGTTCTGATTCCTTTTGCATTGTCTTGCTGTACAAATGTTTTATTTTCCTAATTTTTGTAGAATTTTTGGGGTGCCAGAAGTATGATGAATGTTCAAATTGCTACAGACGTTCTATTTTTGACAGATTCTATTTTTGATGCATAGTTTGCTTGTTTTGATGAATCTATCAATTTCTATCAGTGGATTAAGCCATGAAAAAGCTATATTACAGTAGACAAAATGCAAAATACAAAATATGAATTGGTTTGCTACAGTACTTAGAGTAGTGATTTGCTTTATTATACTAATGGATCTTACCGAGTTTTCTGTTGAAGTTTTGTGTGGATGAAGTGTTTGATCGAGGAGGTCTCGGTATGAGGAAAAGGAAGAGAGGCAAGAGCTCAAGCTTGGGGATACCCAAGGCACCCCAAGTAAATATTCAAGGAGACTCAAGCGTCTAAGCTTGGGGATGCCCCGGAAGGCATCCCCTCTTTCTTCAACAAGTATCGGTATGTTTTCGTATTCGTTTCGTTCATGTGATATGTGCAAGTCTTGGAGCGTCTTTTGCATTTAGTTTTCACTTTTCTTTTATGCACCATGCTGCTATGAGATAGTCCTTGGTTAATTTATAGAATGCTCATTGCACTTCACTTAAATCTTTTGAGTATGGCTTTATAGAATGCTTCATGTGCTTCACTTATATCATTTGAAGTTTGGATTGCATGTAGAAAACCGCCATTTGTAGAATGCTCTTTTGCTTCACTTATATTTGTTAGAGCGTGGGCATATCTTTTGTAGAAAGAATGAAACTCTCTTGCTTCACTTATATGTATTTAGAGAGATGACAGGAATTGGTCAGTCACATGGTTAGTCATAAAATCCTACATAAAACTTGTGGATCACTGAATATGATATGTTTGATTCCTTGCAATAGTTTTGCAATATAGAGATGATAATATGTGGGAGGTACTAGTAGATAGTTGTGTTTAGTAAGGATGTTGGTGTTAAGGTTTGTGATTCCCGAAGCATGCACGTATGGTCTACTAACTATGTAAGCAAATTGGCGCGCATTGTATTTTGATTGTTTATCTTTGCGTGAAGGTCGGGGGTGCGCGATGGTTAACTCCTACCAACCTCCCCCCTAGGAGCATGCATGTAGTACTTTGTTTCGAGGGCTAATAATTTTTTGCAATAAGTATGTGAGTTCTTTATGACTAATGTTGAGTCCATGGATTATACGCACTTTTACCTTTCCATCATTGCTAGCCTCTTCGGTACCGTGCATTGCCCTTTCTCATCTCGAGAGTTGGTGCAAACTTCGCGGGTGCATCCAAATCCCATGATACGATACACTCTATCACACATAAGCCTCCTTATATCTTCCTCAAAACAGCCACCATACCTACCTATCACGGCATTTCCATAGCCATTCCGAGATATATTGCCATGCAACTTCCATCATCATCATATACATGACTTGAGCATTCAATGTCATATTGCTTTGCATGATCGTAAGATAGCTAGCATGATGTTTTCATGGCTGGTCCGTTTTTTGATGTCATTGCTACGCTATATTGTTGCACATCCCGGTACACCGCCGGAAGCATTCATATAGAGTCATTATCGAGTTGTAATATTGATTTATAAGTAAATAAAAGTGTGATGATCATCATTATAGAGCATTGCCCCATGAAAAAAAAGAAAAAAAGAGAAAAAAAGGAAAGGCCCAAGAAGCCTAAATAAAAAAGGGGGGCCAAAGAAGCCCACCCAAAAAAAGAAAAAAAGAAAAAAAAGAAAAAGAAAAGGGGCAATGTTACTATCCTTTTACCACACTTGTGCTTCAGAGTAGCACCATGTTCTTCATATAGAGAGTCTCCTATGTTGTCACTTTCATATACTAGTGGGAATTTTCATTATAGAACTTGGCTTGTATATTCCAACGATGGGCTTCCTCAAATGCCCTAGGTCTTCATGAGCAAGCAAGTTGGATGCACACCCACTTAGTTTCTTTTGTTGAGCTTTCATACACTTATAGCTCTTAGTGCATCCGTTCCATGGCAATCCCTACTCCTCGCATTGACATCAATTGATGGGCATCTCCATAGCACGTTGATTAGCCGCCTCGATGTGAGAATTTCTCCCTTTTTGTCTTCTCCGCATAACCTCCACCATCATATTCTATTCCACCCATAGTGCTATATCCATGGCTCACGCTCATGTATTGCGTGAAAATTGAAAAAGTTTGAGAATACTAAAGTATGAAACAATTGCTTGGCTGACACTGGGATAGGCATGAGGGGTACCTTTTGTTAAGAAAAGGGAGCATACAAGACTATATGAATTTGTAGGGATAACGTTCTGAAGCATTGATATTTTGAAAGACATGATTGTTTGTTGGGATGCCCTAAGTATTATTGTTTTATGTCAATTGATAGACTATTGCTTTGAATCACTCGTGTCTTAATATTCATGCCATGATTAGACATATGATCAAGATTATGCTAGGTAGCATTCCACATCAAAAATTATCTTTTTTATCATTTACCTACTCGAGGACGAGCAAGAATTCAGCTTCGGGATGCTGATACGTCTCCGTCGTATCTATAATTTTTGATTGTTCCATGCCAATATTCTACAACTTTCATATAATTTTGGCAACTTTTTATACTATTTTTTGGGACTAACATATTGATCCAGTGCCCAGTGCCAGTTCCTGTTTGTTGCATGTGTTATATTTCGCAGAAACCCAATATCATACGGAACCCAATCGGGATAAAAACGGACGGAGAATTATTTCGGAATATTTGGGATTTTCCGGAGGAAGAATCAACGCGGAACAGTGCCCGAGGTCACCACGAGACAGGGGGCGCGCCCTCCTCCTTGGGCGCGTCTGGCACCCTCGTGGACCACCCGTAAGGCGGTTGACGCCCTTCTTTTACCGCAAGAAAGCTAATTTTATGAGAAAGATCCGGGCGAAAGATTCACCCCAATCGGAGTTACGGATCTCTGGATATACAAGAAACGGTGAAGGGGCAGAATCAGAGAACGCAGAAACAGAGAGAGACAGAGAGATAGATCCAATCTCGGAGGGGCTCTCGCCCCTCCCATGCCATGGGAGCCAAGGACCAGAGGGGAAACCCTTCTCCCGTCTAGGGAGGAGGTCAAGGAAGAAGAATAAGAAGGGGGCTCTCTCCCCCTTGCTTCCGGTGGCGCCGGAGCGCTGCCGGGGGCCATCATCACCTCCGCCATCTTCACCAACATCTCCATCACCTTCCCCCCTTCTATATTCAGTTGTCCACTCTCCCGCAAGCCGCTGTACCCTCTACTTGAAGATGGTGCTTTATGCTTCATATTATTATCCAATGATGCGTTGCCATCCTATGATGTCTGAGTAGATTTTCGTTGTCCTATCGGTGATTGATGAATTGCTATGATTGGTTTGAGTTGCATGTTTTATTATTGGTGTTGTCCTATGGTGCTCTCCGTGTCGCGCAATCGTGAGGGATTCCAGTTGTAGGGTTTGCAATATGTTCATGATTTGCTTATGGTGGGTGGCGTGAGTGACAGAAGCACAGACCCGAGTAACTAGGTTGTTTGCGTATAGGATAAAGGGGACTTGATACTTTAATGCTATGGTTGGGTTTTACCTTAATGATCTTTAGTAGCTGCGGATGCTTGCTAGAATTCCAATCATAAGTCCATATGATCCAAGAAGAGAAAGTATGTTAGCTTATGCCTCTCCCTCAAATAGAATTGCAATATTGATTACCGGTCTAGTAACGTAGTCAATAGCTTAGGGACAATTTCACAACTCCTACCACCACTTTTCCACAATTGCTATATTTACTTGATTGCTTCTTTATCTAAACAGCCCCTAATTTTTATTTACGTGCTCTTTATTATCTTGCAAACCTATCCAACAACACCTACAAGTACTTCTAGTTTCATCCTTCTTCTAGGTAAAGAGAACACAAAGCGTGTGTAGAGTCGTATCAGTGGCAGTTGGACTTGAGAGAATATTTGTTCTACCTTTAGCTCCTCGTTGGGTTCGCCACTCTTACTTATTGAAAGAGGCTACAATTGATCCCGTATACTTGCGGTTATCACCCGGCATAAAGGCGCCGCACACCCCCTCTGCTTCACTGATGAAGTAATGGATCATGAATTCCCAGAAGGGTTTAAGCCTGTAAATATCGAGCCTTACGACGGGACTACAAACCACGCGGTATGGATAGAAGATTTCTTTCTCCACAGTCACATGGCCCGCGGGGATGATCTATATGCCATCAAGTACCTCCCACTAAAACTTAAGGTACCGACTCAGCATTGGCTGAACAGCTTGCCGGCAAACTCCATCGGAAGTTGGGAGAACCTGGCGGACGCATTCCTGGATAACTTCCAGGGAACGTATGTGCGACTGCTGGATGCTGACGATTTAAGTCATATAACCCAATAGCCCGGAGAGTCCGCCAGGAAATTCTAGACTCGGTTCCTAACTAAAAAGAACCAAATTGTCGATTGTCCGCATGCCGAAGCCCTAGCGTCCTTTAAGCATAATATCCATGACGAGTGGCTTGCCCAACATCTCAGCCAAGAAAAACCGAAGTCCATGGCAGCCCTCACAACACTCATGACCCGCTTTGGTGCGGGCGAGGACAGCTGGCTGGCTCGTAGCAACAACACAGCAAGCAATCCTGGCACATCAGAGACCAGGGATAGCAACGGCAAGCCCCGATGCAACAAACACAAGCGTCGCAAAAATGGGGATAATGCCGAAGACATGGCAGTCAATACCGGATTCAGTGGCTCCAAGTCCGGTTAGCGGAAAAGCCATTCCAAAAGAACAATTCAGGCCCGTCCAGTATGGACCACATACTCGACTGTCCATTCCAAATTCATGCCACCACAGGAACACCAGCACATCATACCAACAGAGAATGCTGGGTCTTCAAACAAGCCGGCAGGTCAGGTGCCGCAAACAAGGAGAAAGGGTCTCAAAGCGATGACGATTACGAGGAGCCCCGATCACGAAATAAAGGAGGGCAAAGGAGATTTCCCCCGCAAATCAAAACGGTGAATATGATAAACGTCGTCCACATCCCCTAACGGGAACGGACGTACACTTTCAGGGATGTCGACTTAACGGAGCCAATCGCCCCACAACATAAACTATGGCCGATCACTTTCGATCATACGGATCGCCCGGCCAATACCAATCAGGGCAATTCAACCGCACAAGTCCTTGACCCAATAATTGACGGGTTCCACCTCACACGAGTCCTCATGGACGGAGGCAGCTGTCTAAACCTACTGTACCAGGACACAGTGTGCAAGATGGGTATCGATCTTTCGATAATCAAGCCCACTCAAACCACCTTTAAAGGTATTATACCAGGCGTGGAGGCCCGTTGTACAAGCTCCATCGCCCTTGAGGTAGTCTTCGGATCACCAGACAATTACCGCACCGAAGAGTTAATCTTCGACATCGTCCCCTTTCACAGTGATTATCAGGCACTGCTCGGACGAACCGCGTTCGGTCGATTTAACGTGGTCCCACATTATGCCTACTGTAAGCTCAAGATGCCCGGTCCGCGTGGCATCATCACGGTTAATGGCAGGGCCGAACCTCCCCTCAGTGCCGAAGAGTATACTGCCGCTTTAACAGCATAAGCAACGAGTGGCACCTTTCAATTGAACCTCGAGTCAACGGCCAAGCTCCCGGGCACCGCCAAAGGAGTCCGAACTACTTCGCGGCAGGATAGCCCGACTCGTCCGGAGCTCAACTAAACACTCCGGCAAAAGCTAGGAGAGGCCACATACTGCGGCTCAACCACTCTGTGGCACACAAAATTTCTCTCATTTTCTCTATAGGTTCACTTTTGCGCAGGCCAGGACTGGTGGCATGGAAGCAGCTCGAACGCGCAAAGGAATCCTTAGATATTCCCCTCGATGACCATCCGACTACACTCCGGATCCGGACACAGCTTCCTCCCGCCTGGTCTCAGCAGGTTCCGTAGTCATATTTCTTTTTATCACATTACCTGTACCCATACGCATCGACGTATTACTCAAATACAACATGTGGATTTATATGACACTTATCTGCTATTGTTTCTTACTGACACCCTTCGCCAAAACGGCATCCGTACATCGTGATATGCCATAAATGCCAGGGGCTTCATTGTACCCATAATACAGCAATAAAAGTCCGAACACCTTCATGGATGTTCGGCACCCTAAACTTATAGCATTATATGCATCAACTCCGAATCTTGTCTAGGTCAATAGTTGGGTTTGCCCGGCTCTCATGTTTTGGTACCTCACGTTCCGCTATATCGGCTAAGGTAGCACAGGGAGAACTACTGCGATTGTGTCCTGGTTCTTCCGGACGAGCACCTCAGTAGAGAAAGCCGAAAACTGACTATCATGATACGGCAAGAGCTGGTCAGCTGTTCGAGAGGTTGTAAAATCTTTAAGGATTTCTTCCGCATAATGCCATAACTAATGCAGCATGCGATGGATCAGCTTCTCTTCCGATCAGGCGCTTATAGAGCCCCTCGTGCGGTCTTCCGAACACCAGGGGCTGCACCTAGCTTCCTTTTTGTCAAACTCATATGGCTAAGTGAGAGTGATAAAGCCCTATAGTCCAATTGCCTGGTTCGTTGTGCTGAACATCTCCTTCAAGGACCCAACACTGGGATAAAGAGTGCTTAGGTTTATCCCGAACACCCCCGTACTTACTACGTGGGGGCAGAAGCCGACGACTGGCCAACTCTCAGAATTAATATATAAAATGGCTACACAGGAGGAAAAACTTTCAAATAACAGGCCATAAATAGTAGAAATGACCTTGTTCAACATTACAAAGGACAACATGACTGTATTCATGGAAATATAATGTCCTTGGTGCATTGCTCCGCCGCAAGGCGGGCTCCTTTCAGGACACTATCATAATATAATTCGGGCTTGTGGTGCTCCTTCCCCTCCGGTGGTCCCTCGGTCATCAGCTTTTCCGCATCCATCGTCCCTAGTGCATCTTTGCGCGGGCGAAGGCCATTCTCGCACCTTCCATACATACCGACCGCTTGATGACTTCGAGTCGAGGGAAGGCACTCACAAGCCGCTTCACGAGCCCGAAGTAACTGCTTGGAATCGGCTCGGTGGGCCACAGCCGGATAATTAAATCCTTCATGGCTAGTTCAGCTGCCATATGCAGTTCGATCAGCTGCTTCAGCTGATCGGCAAAAGGCACCGGATAATTCAGCGCCAAATACTGCAACCAGAAGAGCTTCTTCATAGTACTCTTTTCCTCGTCTCAGTAGAATTCCGCGGCATCAGATATGCTGCGTGGCAGCTCCACAAACACCCCTGGAGAAATCAGAATTCAAATTATCAACTTGATTTTATCCTTTCAAATACCTTCTTTGTATAGAAAAAGCCTTACCTGCCGCAATCTTCCTCGCCTCCTGGATTTCCTTCAGGGCACCTTGGGCTTCCCCCTGATACGTCTCGAATGTATCTATAATTTATGAAGTATTCATGCTATTATATTATCCATCTATGATGTTTTATATGCATTTATATGCCATTTTATATGATTTTTGGGACTAACCTATTGACCTCGAGCCCAGTGCCAGTTTCTGTTTTCTCCTTGTTTTTGAGTTTTACAAAAAAGGAATACCAAACGGAGTCCAATTGACGTGCCAATTTTTAATGAGTTTTTATGGACCAAAACAAGACCACGGAGCATCGGAGTTGGGCCAGAAGAGTCCCGGGCTGCCCACGAGAGTGGCGGGCGCACCCGCCCCCCTAGGGCGTGCCCCCCTATCTCGTGGACAGCCCGGAGACCCCCCCTAACATGAAACCTACGCCAGAAATTCCTATAAATACAGAAACCTTCGGGAAATAACCTAGTTCGGAAGTTCCACCACCGCAAGCCTCTGTAGCCACGAGAAATCAATCTAGGCCCTCTCCGGCACCCTGCCGGAGGGGGCCATCATCACCGGAGGCCATGGAGGAGGATCTCGGAGGGGCTATCATCGCCATGAAGGCCAAGGACCAGAGGGGGAAAGCCATGGAGGAGGAAGCACAAGGCGGAGAACCTCTCCTCCTCTCTCTTAGTGTCACCGGAGTGCCACCAGGAGGGGAATCATCGCCACAGTGATCGTATTCATCAACATCACCATCATCATCACCATCCTCATCTATTTTATGCGGTCCAATCTCTCGTACCCCGCTGTAATCCCTACTTGAACATGGTGCTTTATGCCACATATTATGATCCAATGATGTGTTGCCATCCTATGATGTTTTGAGTAGATATCTTTTGTCCTTGGGTTGATTGATGGTCTAGATTGGTACGAGTTGTATGTTTTATTTTGGTGCTGTCCTAAGGTGCCCTCCGTGTAGCGCAAGCGTGTGGGCTTCCCGCTGTAGGGTGTTGCAATACGTTCATGATTCTCTTATAGTGGGTTGGTGAGTGACTGAAACACAAACCCGAGTAAGGGGGTTGTTGCGTATGGGAATAAAGAGGACTTGATGCTTTAATGCTATGGTTGGGTTTTATCTTAATGATCTTTAGTAGTTGCGGACGCTTGCTACTGTAGTGCATATGATCCAAGTAGAGAAAGTATGTTAGCTCATGCCTCTCCCTCATATGAAATTGCAATGACGACTATCGGTCTTGTTAATAATTGCCTAGGACAATTCCGCACACCGATCCACCATTATTCCACACTCGCTATTTATAATATTTAGTAATATACTCTAAATTTATGATAACAACACCTACTTTCATATTTTAGCTCTCTGATATCATGCAAAGTTATCCTCTTTATACCCACAACACAGTTTTATTTCTTGTTTCTAGTTGGAAGCAAACGTTCGGTGCACGTAGAGTCGTATCAGTGGAAGATAGGGCTTGAGATAATATTGATCTTACCTTTAGCTCCTTGTGGGTTCGACACTCCATACTTATCACTTCCACCTTTGGGAATTGCTATGATGATTCCTTGCACTTGGGGATTATCAAGCTCTTTTCTGGCGCCGTTGCCGTGGAGCAATAGCGTGGGGTTGATATTCTCGTGTGTCCTTGTTTGCTTTCTTCACTAAGTAGATTTTGTTTTCCTTTTTGTTTCTGTTTAGTCATGGGTGAAACATACAAAAAAAATTAAAAATAATGAAAATACCAAAAATTATTTACTTGCCTCTCATGCCTAAAAAAGGTTTTTCAAAAAGAGAAGTGATTGGAAAGTTATGCATTGAAGAAGTGAGGGTCGACCTTGAGCCCTTGTTTTCATGCTCACAGAAACAATGTAGAATTTTTCATGGAAGCTTCTCTGTAAATAATTATCCCCTTGTATATATCATTTGTGTTATAAAAATAATGTGCCAAGCTTTGGTTTTAGTATGATAAGATTGCTTGCTTACTATGTGCAGAACAAAAATAGAAACTTTGGCTGTAGTGCATGAATTTACATTTTTTACTGGAAAGTCAAATGTGTCTGAAACTTTTTTCACATTACTTCTGTTCAAATTTTTCAAATTGTCAAATTTATTTCATAATTTGTGGAGTTACATAAGTTTACTAAACTTCCAGATTACTACAGACTGTCCTGTTCTCGACAGATTCTGTTTTTCGTGTGCTGATTGCTTATTCTGATGCATCTATGGCTAGTATGTAAGGGTATGAACCATAGAGAAGTTGGAATAAAGTAGGTTTAAGACCAATATAGATAAAGAATAAGTTGATTACAATACCTTAAAGTGGTAGTTTGCTTTATTACACTAACGGATCTCACAAAGTTTTTGTTTAAGTTTTTGTGAATGAAGTGTTTGAAGAACGAGGAGTTACCGATGTGAGAAGAATAAAGAGAGACAAGAATTCAAGATTGGGGATGCCCAAGGCACCCCAAGTAAATATTTTAAAGATACTCAAGCATCTAAGCTTGGGGATGCCCCGGTTGGCATCCCATCTTTCTTCTTCGACAGATATCGGTATACCTCGGTTTTTGTTTTGTTCACATGATTTGTGTCCTTTGTGTTTTTATTTTTCTTTAAGAATCACGCTAGTATGAGATATCTCTTCATTGATTTATAGAATACTTCATGTGCTTCACTTATATCTTTTAAGTATGATCTTATAGAATTGCTCTTTGTGCTTCACTTAAATCGTTTGAGTGTCGTTTTATAGAATGCTTCGTGTGTATCACTTGTATATTTTGAGCTTGGACATTGATTAGTCTATATTAATTGTAGAATGCTCCATGAACTTCACTTATATCTTTTGAGTATGAATCATACTTTAAATTAAAGTGGGTTTGGAAGGGTGTCAACTTTAGGAATTAGTGATCCCACTATCTTGGAAGGTGTTGAATCTTAGTGTGATATTTATGAAAGTGAATTTGGAAGAGTGTCAACTTTAGTTAGTATTCCACTATTTTAGAAAAGGTTCCAATTGAGTATGAGAACAAAGTTGTTATCCATGATGCTACTGAAAACTATGATGAGGTAGGAATATATGCTTGTAGGAGTTGCCATAATATTAAGTTTCCTCTCTATGTGCTTAAAGTTTTGAAGTTAAACTTGTTTTGCCTTCCTATGCCAGTTGATTCTTGTTCCTATAAATTGTGTGCTCACAAAATCCCTAGGCATAGGAAGTGGGTTAGATTTAAATGTGCTAGTCATATTCTTCATGATGCTCTGTTTATGTTTCAACTCTTATCTTTTATGTGAGCATCATTGAAATCATCATGCCTAGCTAAAAGGCATTAAAGAAAAGCGCTTGTTGGGAGACAACCCAATATTTATCCTTACTGTTTTTGTGTGTATACATGATTAAGCTACTGTAGTAATCATGTTTTATAGCTTTTGTTTCAATAAAGTGCCAAGTAAGACCTTTGGGAAGACTTGGGTGAGAGTTAATGTGATCTTGCTGTAAAAAACAGAAACTTTGCGCTCACGAGATTAGCTGTCATTTTTTAAAGAAGAGTTATTTTGAGTTGATTATTTTTGCAGAAGATTAATAGACAAATTCATCACGTCCACTAATTTATTTCATAATTTTTGGAGTAGCAGAAGTATGGTTAGTGTTCAGATCATTACAGACTGTTCTGTTTCTCACAGATTATGTTTTCATCGCATAGCTTGCTTGTTTTCTAGTTTCTATGGCTTATATTTCGCAATATAAATTGTAGAAATGATATGGTGCAGTAGGTATTGTGTGAAAACTATTATGAACCTTGTCTTTTACAGCACCAAAATGAATGGTTTACTCTTTATCATACTAACCTATCTCACGAAGTTCCATTAAGTTTTGTGTGGTTGAAGTTTTCAAGTTTTGGGTGAGCTATCGATAGGAGGAGAATAAGGAGTGGGAAGACCCTAAGCTTGGGGTTGCCCAAGGCACCCCAAGGTAATATTCAAGGAAGACTCAAGTGCCTAAGCTTGGGAATGCCCCGGAAGGCATCCCCTCTTTCGTCTTCAAAACTATCGGTATACCTTACTCGGAGCTATATTTTTATTCATCACATGATATGTGTTTTGCTTGGAGCGTATTTTCAATTTTACTTGCTATCTGAATAAAATCATTGGATATGAAATAATGAATAAAAAAGGAACCCTCCCATGGCTAGTTAATTATTTGACTACTCAGTGTCCTTCACTCATATCTTTTGGAGTAGTTTCTCATTTACTCATGTGCTTCATGTATATCCTATGAGTAAATGGGGGAATGAATTGATTGTCATAAATCTGAATTTATATATGTTTCATATGCTTATAGCATGGATAGTAATGACTTCACATATAAAGAGTATGAGGCATAAAAGTTGTTGAGATTTGACAAACATAGTTTTGGTCATCGTTGCAATTAATAGGAAGTAATAAAGAAAGAGAAGCTTCACATATCAATATTATCTTGGACATCTTTTATGACTGTCAGCACTCATTAAGTATGACATGCTAAAGAGTTGATGTTGGACAAGGAAGACAACGTGATGGTTTATGTTTTCTCACATCTCTGTTAAAGTATATTGTCATGGATCTTCCTAACATGTTGAGCTTGCCTTTCCCCCTCATGCTAGCCAAATTCCTTGCACCAAGTAGAGATACTACTTGTCGGGGAAACTGATCCACAAACACCTATGGGACCGGCGGACCGAGCCCCTTTCGGTTCGGAGGGGGGCGGAGGTCGCACGAAGAGCGGATCGAGGCAATGCACACGAGCAGTTTACCCAGCTTCGGAGCTCTCCGGAGAGATAACACTCCTACTGCTGCTTGTTTGATTGTATTGAGTTCTTGCTCAGGAGCGATGAGCGCTACCAGACCGAGCGTGAGAGTGTTCCTGGTGTTTCGAATGAGCCGAACCCTTTCTACGTTGCGCATGGGCCTCCTTTTATACGCTCAAGGGGTCACCGACAGGTGGCAACGCAGACAAAAAGGGCAAAAATGGAAAAAGAATGCGGTAGGTACAGCTACCTATACTGTAGACACAATGTATCATACCTAACTCTGACGGCAGGGGACAAGGGCATTAAATGCCCGTCTGTGTCGCCCAAACAGTGCAAACAGAGACCGTCAGGGGCACCACCGATCGCCACGATGGCCTTCTCGTCGGCGCCGCTTGCCACCGTGCACCCCTGGCTGCACAGCCTCTCGCCACGCGCGCCTGGAAGGGCCCCAGAGCGACACGTGGGTGGATGTGCTGGAGCGCGGGTGCGGAGTGGCCGCTCGTCGCGGCAAGTGCCTTGCCGCGGTCGTTGTCCTGTCAGGCTCGGGAGCTTGTAGTTCACCGAGCCTTGCCGGGACGCATGGCGCGTCGCGGCAAGCTTTCTTGAGACGCCTTGGTTGGTCTTCTCGGCAAGCTCCTCTTGCCGGGGCCTTGTCTTCTTGGTTTGATTACTTTGTTCTTGAATGGTTTCCCGGCAAGCTCCTCTTGCCGGGGTCTTGTCTCCTGAGGAGCCACGGAGGATCTTGGCGTTTACCTGGCGAGCCTTGCCGCGGGGTGCTGCAACTGCCCGTGCACAAGTTCGGGATACTAGGGTACCCCTACTCTAGTACACCGACAGAAGCCCCCGGGCCTGGGCCACACACGATGCCGGGCGCTGTTGGGCCAGGACCAAAACAGGGCACGGGCACGCGCGGCCTGGGTCGTGCCGTTTCTTACTCCGCATCCACTGCGCCCTCCCCGAACGGCACGCGTTGAATGCAGCGTCGTGGGAGAGATCGTGGGCGGTTTCTTTATTCGGAAAAAGCGTAACGTTCGCCCCCGCCCTCTTTATAAGCGGAGGAAACAGGGGCAGTATCTCACCTCGCCGGTTACTACTCCCAAATCTCCGCTGCTCCCCCCTTTCTTCAAGGTCAAAAGAGAGCAGTGCTCC
>NC_041385.1:781252170-781270290 GCF_002162155.2 Triticum dicoccoides | reverse complement strand
ACGCGAGGGAGCTGAGGGAGTGCTACTACCTCTTCTGGTCGACACAGACGCGAGCGCATCCGCGCACGAAGGTACTTCCGGCTGCCGCTTCGAAGTTAGCACCGACGGGGTACCCCTTCTTCGCGCTATTCTTCTACTGCGGGCTCTGCCCGCCCTTCTCCGAATTCTTCTGCGATATCATGAACACCTACGGCCTCCACCTCCTAGATTTCACCCCCAACGCCGTTCTGACCATGGCAGTTTTCGCACATCTCTGCGAGAACTTTGTCGGAGTCCACCCAAATGTAGCTCTCTTCCGCCACTTTTTCATCCCCCGAGTCGAGAGAGGAGAGCCCTTGTCTGGCGGAATCGCCTGGATCTCAAGGCTCGGCAAGAAGGATGCTTATCTGGAGGGCGAGCTCCGCAGCAAGTGGGATGAGTGGACAGCGAACTGGTGTTGGATTGTCGAGGAGAACCCGCAGCCTTTCACCGCCCAGTGCCAAACCCTAGTAGTACGCGGCAACGATTGGAGCAACTTGGCGCCGGAGGACGCAAGGCTGAAGATTGCCATTACTAGAATCCCACGCCTCAGGCTTGCCGGACTGACCGTAGGCGCTGTCGGGGCAGACTTCCTCCGCCGCCGCATCGCCCCCCTGCAGGAGAGGGGGAGACCCGCATGGGAGTTCCAGAACGCGGCGGACATCATGAGGCTGCGCCCGGGCCTCAATTTCAACTTCACCGTCTTGGAGCTGGATGCGATGCTTCTGGAGCTGTTCAAGCACGATCCCGAACACCCTGGGGCATTTAGGCTGCCGAGGGGGGTCATTCCGCTCTGCAACAACTCCTCGCTCGACCGCATCCGCGCAATGATGCCGCTCTGCGACTCGCACGGGATCGTCCCCACTTGGCAAGAGCCCGCCGACGACGTCGTGCAGGAGTTCTTCGACAGCCTGGCGGAGGTGGCGATCCGTCCCGACGAGCAGAAGAAGCTCACCCGCGAAACCACTGATGACGAGATTCGGCATATCGCCACCAGGCTGGAAGAGGCGGCAGCAGCTGTTGCCGCGGGCCAATTTGGATTCACTGTGGAGGAGGCAGAGGCAGCAGAGGCGGCAAGCTTGGCCGAGCGGGAAGAGCTTATCGGCGAGGAAGAGCTTGCTTGGCCTGACTCCGAGTTGAGCGAGCCCGCCGAGGACGCGCCCCCTTCTCCGCCTCCAGCCAATTCGCCGCAAGAGGAGCCACAAGCTCCACCAAGAAGGCGTCTTTGCAGGGCCGGGGACGCGACGGGGCGGCAGACGGGACAGCAGCCGCAGCGCCGCGCGACGCGCTCCACCGCGGCAAGCACTGTCGCCGCGGGAGCACCTCACGCTGCAGCGGCAACTGGAGCGGGGTCTTCTCGCGCCACCGCCGCTGCCCCCGCCAAGCGGTCAAGGGAGCCTACCCCTCCGCCTCGTCGCGCCGGAGGCAAGCCGGACTTCGACCTCTCCGCGCTCAGCTCCGACGACGAGGAAGAAGAGTAAGATCTCTCTGCTTGTGTTTGTAGTTCTTCAATCTAGTTGCTTTGTCTTGTATCTGATCTGCTCCATTCTGAATTTATTCTTTTTCAGGACGTTGGCTCAAAGAGCGGCAAAGAGAGCCAAGGCCCCGGTGATCGCCATCGGGGATGAACCTGCCGCGCCAACGGGGGACGCGCCTGAGACCACCTTGCCGGGTCCGACGGCTAATCCCCAAAGCATCCCCCTGCGCAGCCCCCAGAGTAAGTGCATGGTTCACTTCCTTCTGTTAGGCGCGCATGGTTGCTTTTCCCTTGCTGATATCTTGATGGTTGGGTTGTGTAGGAGCAGAGCAGCCTCATCAGGAGCGTCCGGAAACCGCTCCCGAAGTGCCGTCTGCTTCGACCACACCGCCAAGGGAGGATTCCCCGGCAAGGGAGCGTTCTCCGGCAAGGGAGAACCCTCCGGCAAGGGACAGTTCTCCGGCAAGGGGCAGTACAAGCGACCCTCCGGTGACGGAGACTGTAGATCCAAGCACGGGTAACCCTTCTCGTCTGAAAATTGTCCTTGAGTTCTTCTTCTTCTGTCCTTTCTTATTGGATGTACGCTTGACTCTTCTCCCTTTCCTGGTCTTCAGATCCAGCTGCCACAGATCCCATGGAGACCGAGACCACCGGCGAGGAGAACGCACGCGGCCATACTGATGGGGCCGCGGCCACTGAAGGAGAAACCGGCGCTGGTGATCCTGCCGGTGAAGAGGCCGCCAAGGCTGCCGCCGCAGAGACTGGCGAGGGATCCGGCGATCATACTGACGGTCCTGAGGCCGCAGGAGCACCAGGCGCTGCACCGATCACCGATGCCTCCGCCGCTGCTGCAGCGTCAGGCTCCGAGGAGCCCCAGCCCGGCGCCTATCGGAAGGCCGGTGACGGAATCTTCATCAAGCTCCCCTGGGCGTCGAGCTCCAGGGCGCCAGTCGAAGGAGAAATCCTTGACGGAGAAGTGCTTGCCTCCGCCGGGCTGTCGCTCGTTGACGTGCCGGGAAGTAGCAGGGACGAGCCTCAGGAGGAGAAACTGTTGCGGAAGCTGCTGGCACTTTACCGCGCCCGCCAAGCCAAGCTAGAATCGCGGGAAGCGCTTGTGGCGAAGGCGGGGGTTGACATCGAGAAGCGCACGGAAGAGCTCCAGGGCATGAGGCAAGAGGCGCTCCGATCTTTGGTGGAGGAGCGGGAGCAGCTCTCTGAGGCGCAGAAAGCCTTTCTCCTCGAGAAGGCCGAAGTCGAAGAGCAACAGCGTCTTGCCGGCGAGAATGTATTTGCGCAGGAAGGCGAGCTAGCGCAGCAGAAAGTCAATCTTGACAGCCACGAGGAGGAACTTGCCATGCGCGAGCAATCGATCGGCGGGGCTCTCTAGGAAGCAAAGGACGCAGCCGCAGCTGCCGAGGCCGCCAAGATGGAGCTGGAGACGAAGGTGGCGCAATTGGAGGCTGATCTGAAGACGAGCGGCGAGGAGCTTGCCGCGCTCAAGCTTGAGCGCGAAAAGGACACCCTCGCCCATGGCGAGCTGCAGGGGCAACTCGCCGAGAAGGGCAAGGAGCTGAGCGCCGCCAAGGATTCCAACGCCGATCTCGAGCTGAAGCTGGCCACCTTGACCCAGACGCTGGACGACGCCAAGAAGCGGGAGGTGACCTTGAAGGAGGAGATCAAGGGCAACAAAATGCTGCTGACGAGGGCCGCCGAGACCCAGAACACCTTCAAGGAGACGGTGGAGCTCTGGACGGAGGGCCTCATAAACATCGCTGCAGTCATTGACGGGGAGCTGGCGCAGCTGGGAGTGGAGGACTTTGGGTACTCCTCCGACGAGAATCTCCATCCCAGCGCCAAGCTCACCCTGTTATTCAACGGCGTGGCGATAGCCCTCCAGCAGCTCCGAGAGAAGATCCCAAAACAGCTGGCCGACGAGTCGCGCACGATCTGCGCCAGAGTCCTGGAGAAGGTGTTGGTGAAAGTGGCCTTCCGCAATCCAGGCCTCAGCTTCACCAACGTCCTCAAGAAGCTGCCGGCAGATGCTGATCTGGAAGTCCTCAAAGCCCTTGTCGCACCCATTGTGGATAAGGTGAACGAGGTCAAGAGGGTCGATGGTGGCAGCCTAGATTAGGCCGCCCGTTTTCTTATTTTCTTGCCGCTGCTAGTCATGTCGTGAGAACACTTCATTAGTGCCGCGACAAGTTATCTTGTAATATAACTTCATTTTGGGTAGTGATTGCTATGTTACTTCCTTTGCTTGACTCTTGGCTTTGTATGTTTCTGCCCTACGCTTTTTAGGGAACTTGCCGGCGCAGGCACCATTGCCGCGAGCGCTGAGTGCGGAACGTCAGCAGCCTGCTGGCGGTGCCGCCACCGACAAGCAACCTTGTCGCAACTAGTCGCAGCTCACTTAAGTTGTTGAGCGGACTCGAAACAAAGTAAGGGCGCAACTAGCTACGAGTTTGTTCCTCTGCGCACAGGTTTCTCATACAAAGCATGGTCGTTCGAGGAAGATAACTTAAAAACTTAAAAACTTGATTGCGCAAACTTTGGCAACTTAGCTTTTCTGTCGTTTGCTTCCCGGCAAGGTGAAACTTTCTTGAATGGCCCCGTCCACACCATTATCTTCTCCTTTCCCCCCGGCAAACCTTGTGGGCGAGGGAACCTTCCTTCCTATGAGAAAGAGAAATAAAAGAAAATAAAGATATGGAGCCTTACAGCTTGTTATTGCTTACCGGGTGTTGGTGCTGCACAAAGTGTCAGATTATACATGCGAAAAGAAAGAAAGCATGAAATTGACAAGCTGTGCGAAGCACATGAACTTTATTTATGCACGGGGTCTGCGCCCGGCTTTGTACGACGGATTACATGCAACAGCGGCAAGACTTGTACAAAAGGTGGTTGTCGGAACAGGTTCCGGCAACCGCGCCCTATGGGTAAAACTTACGAAGATGCTCAATGTTCCAGGAGTTGCTCACCGGAATGCCATCTTCGGTCTCAAGGCGGACAGCGCCAGGCCTAGTGACTCGTTTCACCCGATAAGGGCCTTCCCACTTCGGCGTCAACTTGTTGGAATTCTTGGCGGACTGAACGCGCCGAAGAACAAGTCGCCTTCCTCGAAACTTCTGGCCCTAACTTTGCGGCTGTGGTAGCGGCGCAAAGCTTGCTGATACGAGCAGCTCGTACAGCAGCCTGAAGACGATCTTCCTCAAGGAGCAGCGCGTCATCTTGTCGCAGCTGCTCTTGCTCAAGCTCATCATAAGCGAGCACTCGAGGTGACCCGTATACGAGTTCTGTGGGGAGAACTGCTTCTGCTCCATAGACTAGAGCAAAAGGTGTCTGGCCAGTGGCTCGATTTGGCGTCGTCCTGATCGACCAAAGAACCACCGGCAGCTCCTCGATCCAGTTCCTTCCGCACTTGCACAGCCTGTCGAAAGTTCTGGTCTTGAGTCCTCGCAGCACTTCAGCATTTGCCCTCTCCGCTTGACCGTTGCTTCTCGGGTGAGCAACAGAAGCGAAGCAGACCTTGGCGCCAAGATCTTGGGCATACTGCATGAAGGTGCGGCTCGTAAATTGCGTGTCGTTGTCGGTGATGATCCTATTGGGGATCCCGAAACGGCAAACAATCGACCTAAAGAACTTGACTGCTGACTGTGCTGTTACCTTCCTCACTGGTTCCACTTCCGGCCACTTTGTGAACTTGTCGATTGCAACGTACAAGAACTCAAAGCCCCCGACAGCTCGGGGGAAAGGGCCGAGGATGTCGAGCCCCCAGACCGAAAATGGCCAGGATAAATGGATCATTTGGAGAGCTTGAGCTGGTTGGTGTATCTGCTTGGAATGGAACTGGCACGCTTCACACTTGGTTACTTGTGCAGTTGCATCGTGGAGGGCTGTCGGCCAAAAGAAACCATGCCGGAATGCTTTGCCGGCAAGTGCTCTTGCGCCAATGTGGTGACCACATACGCCTCCATGTGTCTCTGCCAACAGTTGTTGTCCATCTTCCCGGCGAATACACTTCAATTTCACACCGTTGAGTCTTATTCTGTACAGTGTGTTGTCGACAAACTTGTACATACTTGACTGCCGGGCTACTTTTTCCGCTTCTTCTTGCTCTTCGGGAAGCTCTCCTGTCTGAAGGAAACGGACAATCTGCTGCGCCCATGCTGGAGCTTGCGACTCGACAACAAGGACTAAAGGCACATCTGCTGCTGCGGGAACATCTGCTTCTACGGCAAGGGCGGGCCCAGCCGGAGCTTGATGTTCCCCGGCAAGCTTGCCGGAGCAAAACTTGTCGGGAGCATCTGCTTCAACGGAACAAACCCTAGGGCTCGCCGGAGCAGACTGCTCCTTAGCACACTTGGCGTTGATTTTGAGGACTTTCTTGGTGGCGGCTTCGGGAAGCTCTGCTGGAAAATAGTCGCCAGAAATCAATTTCCTCTTCTTGCTCTGTCCAGTTGATGGTGTCACGGATGGTTGAGTCAGCTTGAGCACAAAGATACCTGGTTCCACAGGCAACTTTAGTGCGGTGCACTTTGACAGGCCATCAGCAATGTCGTTCTGAGCTCTTGGAACATGTTCCATTTGTAGGCCGTCAAAGTGTTCTTCTAGCTTTCTCACTTCATCAACGTAAGCTTCCATCAACGGACTCTGATAGTTCTTGTTCACTTGGCAGACGACAAGCTGCGAGTCACCCCTGACAATGAGCTTCTTGATCCCAAGGTCTGCCGCGATCCTGAGACCGGCAAGCAAGCCTTCATACTCTGCAGTATTGTTTGTTGCTTGCTCCCTGGGAAAGTGCATCTGGACTACGTACTTGAGGTGCTCTCCGGTGGGTGCGATAAGCAGCATGCCAGCACCAGCGCCTTGCAGCGAGAAGGCACCATCAAAGTACATCAGCCATTCTTTGTTTGCCTCCTTGACGGGGATGCTCGTTTCTGGAATTTCTTCATCTGGCGTTGGCGTCCACTCTGCTATGAACTCTGCCAATGCTCTGCTCTGGATAGTCGAAGTGCTTTCGAACTTGAGGCCAAAGCTTGACAGCTCCAGTGCCCACTCGACAATCCTGCCTGTTGCTTCTGGATTCTGCAATATCGTCTTCAGCGTAAAGCGAGTGATAACTATGATTTCATGTGCCTGGAAGTAATGGCGCAGCTTTCTCGAGGCCATGAGAAGGCCGAAAAGCAACTTCTGCACACCAGAGTACCTTGATCTAGCCCCCTGCAGAAGGGAGCTAACAAAGTAAACTGGGTGCTGCACCATTTTCTTCTGCACCTCCTTGCACGCCTGCGCAGATCCATCTTTGTCGGGACCAGAGCTTGTCGGCGAAGCCATCTGCTTGTCGCTGGATGCATCTGCCATTGTTGCTGGCTCATCATCTGCCTCCCTCTCCGCCACTAACACAACACTAACCACTTGATTGGTTGCCGCTAGATACAGCAGCAACTTCTCTTGTGGCCTGCAGTGCAGCCTCCGCTTCCGGAGTCCATTTCATTGGACCTGCCTTTTTCAATATTTTGAAAAATGGCAGGGCGCGCTCAGCAGAACGAGAGATAAACCTGCTGAGAGCAGCCACGCAACCGGCAAGTCTTCGTACATCCTTGACGTGCTTTGGTGCTTCAATTTGCTCGATGGACTTGATCTTGTCGGGGTTGGCTTCAATTCCCCGCTAAGACACAAAGAACCCGAGAAGCTTGCCGGAAGGGACTCCAAACACGCACTTCTCGGGGTTAAGCTTGAGGTTGATCTTGCGCAGATTTGCAAAGGTTTCGTCTAAATCTTGGATCAGGGTCGCCTTGTCCTTGCTCTTGACCACTATATCATCCATGTAGGCTTCCACATTTCTGTGTATCTGTGGCTCAAAAGCGTCATGGACTACTCTAGCAAATGTGGAACCAGCATTCTTTAAACCAAAAGGCATCCGTCCAAAACAGTATGTGCCACATGGGGTGATGAATGCGGTTTTCTCCTCATCTTCTTCTGCCATGAAGATCTGATGGTATCCTGAGTATGCATCAAGAAATGAAAGCAAGTCACATCCGGCCGTGGAGTCAACAATCTGGTCTATGCGCAGCAAGGGAAATGGGTCTTTGGGACAAGCTTTATTGACATCGGTGAAATCGATACACAGCCTCCATTTCCCGTTGGCCTTGCGCACGACTACAGGATTGGCCAACCACGTAGGATGGAGCACTCCTCTGACAAGGCCTGCTGCTTCCAACTTCTTGATTTCTTCTGCAATGAACTCTTGGCGCTCCACTGCTTGCTTCCTGACTTTTTGCTTGACGGGCCGCGCATGAGGACAAACGGCTAGGTGGTGCTCAATTACTTTCCTGGGAACACCGGGGATATCAGACGGTTGCCATGCAAACACATCGACGTTCGCCCACAGGAAAGAAATGAGCGCGCTTTCCTATTTAGGGTCAAGAGTGGCGCTGATGGTGAAAGTACCACCAGTACCGTCCTCCTTGCGGACACCTTCTTAGTCTCTGGTGGAGCTGCCATCGCCTTCTTACACTTGCCGGTGGAGCTCGATGGTGCGTCCTCGACGGTAGCGCAGCACTCCGAAGAGGTGCGCTTGTCGGAGTGGGCATCAGAGCTCTTGCCGGACTTGGTCTTCTTCTTCCCCCCGGGAGCTTCGGCGGCAAGTGGCTTGCGATCGGCTGCGGCTGCCGCTTCCCGGTAAATCTTGTCGGCGCAGATAAGGGCATCCTTCTTGTCGCCAGGGACAGAGATGACGCTTATCGGGCCTGGCATCTTCAGCATGTTGTAGGCATAATGAGAGGCTGCCATGAACTTGGCGAGCGCAGGACGACCGAGTATTCCATTGTATGGTAATGGAAAATCAGCAACGTCAAAAGTGACCCGCTCAGTTCTGAAGTTCAACTCGCTGCCAAATGTGACCGGCAACGTGATCTTTCCCTTCGGCTTGCTCCTTCCTGGGTTGAGTCCTTGGAATGTGCCGGTCTCTTCGAGCTCGCTGTCAGGTATCTAGAGTTTCTGGAGGACCGCGGAGGAGATCAGGTTCAAGCCGGCCCCACCGTCAACTAGCATCTTCGTGACCTTGAGGTTGCGGATAGTTGGTGAAACCAACATCGGCAAGCACCCGACCGCAGTTATGCGATCAGGGTGATCCTCAATATCGAAGATGATAGGCGTGCTGGACCATTTCAGAGGCCTACGTGACTCCATGGATGGTTCCGCTGCATTGACTTCTCGCATCCATTGCTTGAGTTGACGGTGTGAAGTATGCAGGGAAGCACCGCCGTCAACGCACAGGACCTCTGTGGCTTTCTGGAATTCCTGCTCATCAGCCTCATCATCATCCATATCTTCGTTGTCGTCGTCATCTTCTTCCTTGTCGCGGCCGCGGGGAGGCCTGTCTCCTTGCCGCTGCTTGGCCTTGCCGTGGCGTCCTCCCCGGGCGGGGCGTTTCTTGCTGGCTCCTCCAGCACCTTCCTGGGCCTTCTCCTTGTCGTGTCGCTCGTACTCAGCCTTCTACTGCTCGACAAGCTCCTCAACCTTCTTGCAGCTCTGGAGATCATGGCCCTTGGTGTGGTCGATTTTGCAGTACCGCTTGCCGGAGCTGTCCTGCTTGTCGGCGGCCGCCACAGCTTGGATCTCCTTGTCGGAGCTTCCAACTTTAGTTTTCTTGGTGCCACCTCCGTTGCCGGATTGCTCAACAACTAGCACTTCTTTGCCCTTTTTCTTCCTGTTGTTCCGCCGCCGGCCTTTCTTTGCCGGGGCAGCATCCTCACTGTCAGATCCTCCTGCTCCTGTATTCTCTCCGGGGAGCCTCCTTCCCTCTTCAGCACATGCGCACTTGTCGGCCAGGGCATATAGCTCGCTGACGTCTCTAATCTTGCACATCGCCATCTCCTCCCGCATCCTGCGGTTTCGCACATTCTGATGGAACGCGCTGATGACCGCGGCAGGGTGGACATCTGGGATGTTGTGCTGTACACGGCTGAATCTCTGATTGTACTTGCGCAGGGGTTCTCCTTCCTTCTGGGCGAGCAGATGAAGATCTCTTTCTTGGCCATGGGGCTTGTGGCCGCCTTTAAAGGCGCCGACAAACTGATGGCATAGATCTGCCCAAGAGGATATGGAGTTGTCTGGCAAGTGCATGAGCCAGGATCTGACGTTAGGCTTGAGCACCAGCGGGAAGTAATTGGCAAGGATCTTGTCGTCTCGTCCCCCGGCAGCCTGCACCGCGATGGTGTAGATGCTAAGGAACTCCGACGGATGTGACTTGCCATCGTACTTCTCCGGTACATCTGGCTTGAAATTCTTCTTGCTGGGCCATTGGACTTGCCGCAGCTCACGGGTGAACGCAGGGCAACCTACCGCGTACGGCAAGTCGCCTGGTTCCCCTGGCGCATGCATGTCGACAGAGGGCCCAGCGCGCTAGTCAGATTGACGCCGCGCTTCTCTTCGGCGCTCGATGCGTGTACGAGCGTCCTCTTGCTGTCGTTCATGGAGAACTTGGCGTTGATCACGACGAGCTCGTGGATCCGATGACGCGGTGGAGTCGCTGTCGGGGTGGATCCGACGAGTCGGCGATCTTGGCCTTCGGGGAGGAGAATGCATAGTGGTTGCATCCCCATCCGTCTTGTCACCATTGGTTCGCGTCCGGCAATCTTGCCGTGGCAGCGAAGTGCTTGGTTGCCACGCAGTGTCGCCGTTGGCGAAACCACTGAGGCTCTGAATGGTGGCCCTCCATTCGTCGGTCTTGTCCATCGTCGGAGGGTAATCTAGAAGCAGTTGAGCTCGCGCCAAGGCTTCTGCTGGAGTGGTGGGCGGCAGCGGCGAACGGTGCGAGGAGCGGGATATGCTCGAACTTCTAACTACGTTAGAAGGAGCAGTATCCCGTCCAGGCGACCGTACTTCGCCGGGGCCAGCATGCTGGCGTGCATGCTGGTCTTGAACTCCGCGAGATCCACCAGCTTGACCTTGGCCCAGCGAACGTATGGCGCTGCGAACGCCGTGACGTTGTTGGTCCCGCGCCTCCTGAGACGGGCGCGGTGCGCGTACGGACGCCGAGATCTGTGCTGCTTTGTCCTTGGACTTGGCAGCACTGTGAGCACACTCGTCAACGCCCGTTCTTCCGCCGGCGTCTACACCACCACCCGTTTGCTCCGGTGGCGGTGGAATCGACGCGGACGGAACAGCTGCCTCCGAAGCCTTCTTCTTCGGTGGCATGTCGATGAAGACGATGAAGATCCAACTCGTGTGCATGCCGGATCGGGTTCACACAATCTCGACGCCCCCTACCTGGCGCGCCAAAGATGTCGGGGAAACTGATCCACAAACACCTATGGGACCGGCGGACCAAGCCCCTTTCGGTTCGGAGGGGGGCAGAGGTCGCACGAAGAGCGGATCGAGGCAATGCACACGAGCAGTTTACCCAGCTTCGGAGCTCTCCGGAGAGATAACACTCCTACTGCTGCTTGTTTGATTGTATTGAGTTCTTGCTTAGGAGCGATGAGCGCTACCAGACCGAGCGTGAGAGTGTTCCTGGTGTTTCGAATGAGCCGAACCCTTTCTACGTTGCGCATGGGCCTCCTTTTATATGCTCAAGGGGTCACCGACAGGTGGCAACGCAGACAAAAAGGGCAAAAATGGAAAAAGAATGCGGTAGGTACAGCTACGTATACTGTAGACACAGTGTATCATACCTAACTCTGACGGCAGGGGACAAGGGCATTAAATGCCTGTCTGTGTCGCCCAAACAGTGCAAACAGAGACCGTCAGGGGCGCCACCGATCGCCACAATGGCCTTCTCGTCCGCGCCGCTTGCCACCGTGCACCCCTGGCTGCACAACCTCTCGCCACGCGCGCTTGGAAGGGCCCCAGAGCGACACGTGGGTGGATGTGCTGGAGCGCAGGTGCAGAGTGGCCGCTCGTCGCGGCAAGTGCCTTGCCGCTGTCGTTTTCTTGCCGGGCTCGAGAGCTTGTCGTTCACCGAGCCTTGCCCGGACGCATGGCGCGTCGCGGCAAGCTTTCTTGAGACGCCTTGGTTGGTCTTCGCAGCAAGCTCCTCTTGTCGGGGCCTTGTCTTCTTGGTTTGATTACTTTGTTCTTGAATGGTTTCCCGGCAAGCTCCTCTTGCCGGGGTCTTGTCTCCTGAGGAGCCACGGAGGATCTTGGCGGTTACCTGGCGAGCCTTGCCGCGGGGTGCTGCAACTGCCCGTGCACAAGTTCGGGATACTAGGGTACCCCTACTCTAGTACACCTACACTACTTGTGCTTCCAAATATCTTTGAACCAAGTTTTGCCATAAGAGTCCACCATACCTACCTATGGATTGAGTAAGATCCTTCAAGTAAGTTGTTATCGGTGCAAGCAATCAAAATTGCTCTCTAAATATGTATGACTTATTAGTGCAGAGAAAATAAGCTTTACACGATCTTGTTATGGAAGTAATAAAAGCGACAGACTGCATAATAAAGGTCCACATACAATGGGCAATGTAAAGTGGTGTTCTTTTGCATTAAGATTTTGTGCATCCAACCCTAAACGCACATGACAACCTCTGCTTCCCTCTGCGAAGGGCCTATCTTTTACTTTATGCTAGAGTCAAGGTGATCCTCACCTTTCCCTTTTTCATTTTATCCTTTGGCAAGCACCTCGTGTTGAAAATATCCTGGTATATATATCCAACTGGATGTAAGTTAGCATGAGCTATTATTTTTGAAATCACCTAAAGGTGAATACGTTGGGAGGCGAAATTATAAGCCTCTATCTTTCTCAGTGTCTGATTAAAACTCCATAACCACAAGTATTGTGTGAGTGTTAGTAATTGTAGAAGACTATATGATAGCTGAGTATGTGGACTTGCTGAAAAGCTCTATTCTTGACTCTATCCGATGTTATGATAAATTGCAATTGCTTCAATGACTGAGATTATAGTTTGTTAGTTCTCAATGAAGTTTCTGAACCATACTTGACATTGTGAATAGATTGTTACTTGATCATGAAAAGTTTTATGAGATAAGCTACTATTATGACACATACTCATGCTATAAAAGGCGATTGAAATTATTATTGATCAAACTTGTGCACCTGCTAGCATTCACACTTCATAAATTATTTCTTTTATCATTTACCTACTCGAGGACGAGCAAGAATTAAGCTTGGGGATGTTGATACGTCTCAACCGTATCTATAATTAATGAAATATTCATGCTATTATTTTATCCATCTATGATGTTTTATATGCATTTATATACCATTTTATATGATTTTTGGGACTAACCTATTAACCTAGAGCCTAGTGCCAGTTTCTGATTTCTCCTCGTTTTTGAGTTTTACAGAAAAGGAATACCAAACGGAGTCCAATTGACGTGCCAATTTTTGATGATTTTTTATGGACCAAAAGAAGACCATGGTGCATCGGAGATGGGCCAGAAGAGTCCTGGGCTGCCCAAGAGAGTGGGGGGTGCGCCCACCCCCCTAGGGCGCGCCCCCCTATCTCGTGGACAGCCTGGAGACCCCCCTGACGTGAAACCTACGCCAAAAATTCCTATAAATATAGAAACCTTCGGGAAATAACCTAGATTGGAAGTTCCTCCGCCGCAAGCCTTTGTAGCCACGAGAAATCAATCTAGGCCCTCTCCAGCACCCTGCCGGAGGGAGCCATCGTCACCGGAGGCCATGAGGAGGATCTCGGAGCGGCCATCATCGCCATGCAGGCCAAGGACCAGAGGGGGAAAGCCATGGAGGAGGGAGCACAAGGGGGAGAACCTCTCCTCCTCTCTCTTAGTGGCATCGGAGTGCCATCGGGAGGGGAATCATCGCCGCGGTGATCATCTTCATCAACATCACCATCATCATCACCATCCTCATATCTTTTACACGGTTCACTCTCCCGTACCCCGCTGTAATCCCTACTTGAACATGGTGCCTTATGCCACATTTTATGATCCAATGATGTGTTGCCATCCTATGATGTTTTGAGTAGATATCTTTTGTCCTTGGGTTGATTGATGGTCTAGATTGGTACGAGTTGTATGTTTTATTTTGGTGCTGTCCTATGGTGCCCTCCGTGTAGCGTAAGCGTGAGGAATTCCCGCTGTAGGGTGTTGCAATACGTTCATGATTCGCTTATAGTGGGTTGGTGAGTGACTGAAACACAAACCCGAGTAAGGGGGTTGTTGCGTATGGGAATAAAGAGGACTTGATGCTTTAATGCTATGGTTGGATTTTACCTTAATGATCTTTAGTAGTTGCGGCTTCCTAGAGTTCCAATTATAAGTGCATATGATCCAAGTAGAGAAAGTATGTTAGCTTATGCATCTCCCTCATATGAAATTGCAATGACGACTATCGGTCTTGTTAACAATTGCCTAGGACAATTCCGCACGCCGATCCACCATTATTCCACACTCGCTATTTATAATATTTAGTAATATACTCTAACTTTATGATAACAACACCTACTTTCATATTTTAGCTATCCGATATCATGCAAAGTTATCCTCTTTATATCCACAACATAGTTTTATTTCTTGTTTCTCGTTGGAAGTAAACGTTCGGTGCACATAGAGTCGTATCAGTGGCAGATAGGGCTTGAGAGAATATTGATCTCACCTTTAGCTCCTTGTGGGTTCGACACTCCATACTTATCACTTCAACCTTTGGGAATTGCTACGATGATTCCCTGCACTTGGGGATTATCACCCCCCAAGCATCACTTGCGGCTTGGCGAGATTGTGAGAGTTCAGATTCTTTCCCTGATAAACTCTCCTCCAAGGTCTCGCATTTCTTCACGGCCTCCTAAAGCTCTCGCTCACCTTCAATAACCCGGGCCTCGTGTTTTTCACGAAGAGCCTGCTCTGCGGCTGCATCCTTCTCGACTTCGGCCACAACCTTCTTAAGAGCCTCAATTTTGGCCATCGCCCCTAGGGCACAACATAAAAATGTTTTCATCATGCACACTTATTCATTTGTGCTAAATGAACAAGGTTTCTGCATACCTTGGTTACCCTCCAACGTCTTCTTCACTCGGCCAAATTCTCCTTCGGCCCACTCCAGACTCTGCCTCAGTCCAGATACTTCCGCAGTATGAGAGGCGGCAGTCGCTACAGATGCCTGCTTATAAAGAAAGAGGGGAGATACATGTCATCAACTGAGTCTCCTGTGAACATAAATTTGATCCTCTGTCTGGTTCTTTCTTTCACCGAACAATGTATCAGGGGCTACTATCTATACTATGACACTCTTCGAAACTTCATAAAACATACCTCAAAGCCTCTTATAAGGCTGATACAGGATTCATTCAATCCACTGTCAGCCGAATGAACCTTCTCAATTACCGCACCCATAAGGGCACGGTGTTCATTGATGATTGTCGGTGTCAAAACTGGCGGATCTCGAGTAGGGGGTCCCGAACTGTGCGTCTAAGGCTAAAGGTAACAAGAGGCGAGGGACACGATGTTTACCCAGGTTCGGGCCCTCTCGATGGAGGTAATACCCTACTTCCAGCTTTATTGATCTTGATGATATGAGTATTACAAGAGTTGATCTACCACGAGATCGTAGAGGCTTAACCTTAGAAGCTAGCCTATGATTATGATTGTTGTTATACGGACTAAACCCTCTGCTTTATATAGACACCAGAGGGGGCTAGGTTTACACAGAGTCGGTTACAGAGAAGGAGATCTACATATCCGAATTGCCAAGCTTGCCTTCCACGCAAAGGAGAGTCCCATCCGGACATGGGACGAAGTCTTCAATCTTGTATCTTCATAGTCCAACAGTGCGGCCAAAGTATATAGTCCGGCTGTCCGAGGACCCTTTAATCCAGGCATCACGCCACGGCCCGGTCATCATTCGAGCCGTTTTTCACAACCAGCTACTGCACATATCGCGAGGCGGTTTCCTTGGCACGTCTTGTCGAAGCAAAGATCGTGTCCCCTTATCACGGGATTCTCATCAATATAGGTGTGGGTAATCCAACCGCGCCATCAATCATGGCGCTTGGGGAATAAGCAATTTTAACAGGCAAGTGGGGAGGCGCACAGTTTCTACCGCCTTTATAAAGAGATAGGGATTCTCCTTTTTCACCCACGCCTTCTTCCTCCTTCGCCCATCCATTCTTGCACGCTCGAGCTCCAGCGCCTAAGTTCTCACCTTCTCCGTCAAGCCATTACAGACATGTCCGGAGTGGGAGGCAAGTGGATGGCCTCCTCCGTTATGGAGGAGGACATCACGAAGCTCTGGGAGGCCGGATACTTGGCTGCAGACATCACGCACCGGCTCCCGGACGCAGGGCAGATGGTCCCTACTCCTGAACCCCATGAGAGGGTTGCGTTTCTCGCCCACTTCGTCCGCAGACTGGGATTTCCCCTGCGCCCATTTGTCCGTGGGATCATGTTCTATTATGGGCTGGATTTCCATGATCTAGCCCCCAATTTGATCCTCAACTTCTCGGCATTTATCTTGTGTGCGAGGCTTTCCTCTGCATCAAGCCCCACTTCGGCCTGTGGCTGAAGATCTTCAACGTGAAGCCGAAGATAGTGGTCGGCTAGCAAGCGGAGTGCAGAGGCGCCATGGTGGGCAAGATGCCCAACGTCACCTGGCTCGAAGGCGCCTACGTGGAGACCGTGAATGGGTGGCAATCGGGGTGGTTCTACATCACCGAGCTGCGCGACTACAACTGGGCGGCGGCCCCCGAATTTCCATGTGGCATCCCCATGCGGCTTACCTCCTAGAAAAGGAAGGGTTTAGCCTGGAGTGAGCCAGCGGAGCTGACTGGACTCCAGAACTGCGTCAAGAATATGATAAGCAAGAAAATCAACCTTGTCAACATGGTCCTGGTCATGCTCTTCCGCCGGATCCTCCCGTCTCAAAGACGGGCATTCAATATGTGGGAGTTCGACCCGGCCGAACACCAAACGCTGCGAGAGCTCTTCGACACGACGTACAAAGATGTCTGGAAGGTGTTGTTCAAGGCCTCCGAGGTACCTCCTCACGTTACCGAAGATCGCGGGCTCAGCGCAAAGCGCCCCGCCAATCCGGTAAGTTCTCTATGTTTTACAAGATGCTCCTTCCCCCAGTATATTTATGAAAGGAATCTAAGCCTCCCCACCAAATTAACAGGACTGGGTGGCGACAGCGAAGCGGATCGACTGCCCAGCTCCACTACCCGAAGATATAGCAACGGCTCTCCTAACGGAGATGCTGTTTCCGGCGCCCTATGAGGTGCAGAAGACGGCCACGGGGACCAGGAGAGGTCTCCAGTGCAAGGTGGTGTCGGACTCATCGTCCAAAGACACCGAGGCGCACTCCTCCAACGAAAATGAGGAGGAGGAAGAGGAAAACCCTCCCCCCCAAACCGAGGGGGAGAAGAAAAGGAAGGCCACCCCATCTGGGGAGGTCGAAGGGTCCAAGAAGGGAAGGACCCTCTCTCCGGACCACTCCACAACTGCCACCTACAGCGACAAGGAGTGGCTACCCAGGGACATTTCCCTGGTGAAGTCGTAAGTATCTGGATACCATAATGCTTCCGGCACGTCTTGCTTTATTGCTTCTTATCATGTGGAATATGATCGTGCAGTCCATCCAAAGCCCACATCGACTTATCCTCCTCGGATGGGTCTTTGAGTGCGCCGGCGATGAACAGTGATTCGCTCCCGACGACCACCACCCCCCGACCTGTGGACGACACCGGGGTGTTGTCCCAAAGGTTACCGGGCCAGGGGGAGATAGTTCTGGAGGCGCCCCAAGGCAAAATCCCCGACGCCGCGCACATGGGGGGGAAGACCCCATGGATTCTGATGAGGAGGGCCGCAACAAGTTTGGCCCCCAGCCGCATACTGCGCTGGAACGTCAAGTGGTTCCGGACTCAGGCAAGCAGCCCCTCGCTAAGGGGGGCGAGCCGTCCGTGCCGATGACCTCTGTCCATCCAGAGGCATCGGACAACTTTCTGGAAACGCTTCAGGGCGCTTCCATTGATGAAGAACACCGTACTCTTATGAGTACCGTGACTGCGAAGGTTCGGTCCGCCAAAAGCGGATTAACCAAAGCATGCGCCAGCCTCCTAACAGGCTTTGAGGTAAGTAATTAAATTATTGAAGAATATCACAGTATAGACAGTAGCCCCTGATGCTCTGTTTGGTATTCGGAAAGAAAAGCCGAACACAGGATCGAATAACCTCCACAGGAGTCTAATCATATTATGTCTATGTGAAAAAGCAGGCGTCACTGCTAGCCGCTGCCGCCCGTACTGTGGAGGTCTCCGGACTGAAGCGGGACCTGGGGCGGGCCGAGGAAGAGCTCAACCTCATGAAGAGGCAGCTCGCGGAGAACAAAGGTAAGTGATACCTCATACGTCTCCAACGTATCTATAATGTTTGATTGGTCCATGCTATTATATTACCCCTTTCGTATGTTTATGGGCTTTATTTTACACATTTATATCATTTTTGGGACTAACCTACTAACCGGAGGCCCAACCCATATTGCTGTTTTTTGCCTATTTCAGTATTTTGAAGAAAGGAATATCAAACGGAGTCCAAACGGAATGAAACCTTCAGGAGCATGATTTTTGGAACGAACGTGACCCAGAGGACTTGGAGTGCAAGTCAAGAAGCAGCCGAGGCTCCCATGAGATAGGAGCCCCC
>NC_041385.1:781178419-781251958 GCF_002162155.2 Triticum dicoccoides | reverse complement strand
CCGTAGGCCGCGCCCCCCTGTCTCGTGGGCCCCTCGGGCGGCCACCGACGTACTTCTTCCTCCTATATATACCTACGCACCCCGAAAACATCCAGGGGCACCACGAAACACAATTTCCACCACTGTAACCTTCTGTATCCGTGAGATTCCATCTTGGAGCCTTCGTCGGCACTCTGCCGGAGGGGGAATCGACCACGGAGGGCTTCTACATCAACATCCTTGCGCCTCTGATGAGTTGTGAGTAGTTTACCATAGACCTACGGGTCCATAGATATTAGCTAGATGGCTTCTTCTCTCTTTTTGGATCTCAATACAATGTTCTCCCCCTCTCTTGTGGAGATCTGTTCGATGTAAACTCTTTTTGTGGTGTGTTTGTCGAGATTCGATGAATTGTGGGTTTATGATCTATGAATAATATTTGAATCTTCTCCGAATTCTTTTATGTATGATTGAGTTATCTTTGCAAGTCTCTTCGAAATATCAGTTTAGTTTGGCCTACTAGACTGATCTTTCTTGCCATGGGAGAAGTGCTTAGCTTTGGGTTCAATCTTGCGGTGTCCTTACCCGGTGACAGAAAGGGTTGCAAGGCACGTATTGTATTGTTGCCATCGAGGATAACAAGATGGGGTTTATATCATATTGCTTGAGTTTATCCCTCTAAATCATGTCATCTTGCTTAATGGGTTACTCTGTTCTTATGAACTTAATACTCTAGATGCAGGCAGGAGTCGGTCGATGTGTGGAGTAATAGTAGTAGATGCAGGCAGGAGTCGGTCTACTTGTTATGGACGTGATGCTTATATACATGATCATGCCTAGATAATCTCATAACTATGCGCTTTTCTATCAATTGCTCGACAATAATTTGTTCATGCACCGTAATACTTATGCTATCTTGAGAGAAGCCTCTAGTGAAACCTATGGCCCCCGGGTCTATCTCTTATCATATTTGCTTTCAATCTACCTTTATTTGCATCTTTACTTTTTTGCATCTATATTATAAAATACCAAAAATATATTTATCTTATCATACTATCTTTATTAGATCTCACTTTCGCAAGTGGCCCTGAAGGGATTGACAACCCCTTTATTGCGTTGCTTGAGAGTTCTCAGTTTGTTTGTGTAGGTGCGTGGGACTTTTGAGGAGCCTCCTACTGGATTGATACCTTGGTTCTCAAAAACTAAGGAAAATACTTATGCTACTATTGCTGCATCACCCTCTCCTCTTCGAGGAAAACCAACACAAGCTCAAGACGTAGCAAGAAGGATTTCTGGCGCCGTTGTCGGGGAGGTCTTCGCTCAAGTCAAGACATACCAAGTACCCATCACAAACCCATCTCCCTCGCATTTACATTATTTGACATTTGCCTCTCGTTTTCCTCTCCCCTACTTCACCCTTGCCATTTTATTTGCCCTCTCTTTCCCAATCTCCTCCTCTCTCTTTCACTTGCCTTTTTCCGTTTGCTCGTGTGTTAGTTCTTTTACCTTGTCGTCATGGCTAGCTCGGTCTTTATCCCTTCATCTCCCGATTTTGAAGTTCTTCACTTCAAGCAAGGACAAGGAGAAAATTTAAAAGATTCTTGGTTTAGGATGCTAGAATCTTATCGTAGTTGTGCCGTGGAAGGATATTTCAAGATTTTAATGCGGAATTTTTATGTTGGGTTAACCCTATCCCATAGACAACTTCTTGATTTTGCTGCAAAAGGATGTTTTATTAAAATTGATCCGAGTTTCGCTTATGAAATTATAGAAGGGATAGTAGGAGTACTTCCCCTAAAAAAGGGATCTTCCTTCTCTCTTGAAGGAACTCAAATTTTAGAGAAACTTTGTGAATTTGCAAAAAAATGTTGAACCACTTAAGAATATTGGTGGGAGTATCAACCGCATGAATAACTTGATTGTACTTTGTAATAAATGGATGGATACCTTATATCAAAGGATCTCTCAGCATGAAGGGAAGCGCAAAGAGCCTCCCGGACCTGAGCACAACGCCATTAAAAAGTTGAGTGCCAAAGATGGCACTACTTGAATCTATCTTTGCTTTTATGCCTAGCTAGGGGCGTTAAACGAAAGCGCTAGTTGGGAGGCAACCAAATTTTCTTTATGTTTTTTGTTTTTGCTCCTGTTTAGTAATAAATCTTGCATCTACCTTCTGTTTAGATGTGTTTTTATCTTTTAATTAGTGTTTGTGCCAAGTGGAACCTATAGGATAACCTACGATGATAGTTGATTTGATTCTGCTGAAAAACAGAAACTTTGTGCACACGAATATAATTTTGTTAAATCACAGGAACGTGCTTTTGCGTTGATTATTATTGCTGCTGTTCAGTAAACAAATTTTCCAGGACTTCCTATTTTGGTAGGATTTTTAGAGTTCCAGAAAATTGCGTTAGTTACAGATTGCGACAGACTGTTCTGTTTTTGACAGATTCTGTTTTTCGTGTGTTGTTTGCTTATTTTGATGCATCTATGGCTAGGAAAATATTTTATAAACCATAGAGAAGTTATAATACAGTAGGTTTAACACCAAAATAAATAAATAATGAGTTCATTACAGTACCTTATGTGGTGGTTTTGTTTTCTTTCACTAACGGAGCTTATAAGATTTCCTGTTGAGTTTTGTGTTGTGAAGTTTTCAAGCTTTGGGTAAAGCTTTTATGGACTATGGAATAAATGGTGGCAAGAGCCTAAGCTTGGGGATGCCCAACGCACCCCAAGATATTAAAGAATAGCCAAAATCCTAATCTTGGGGATGCCCCGGGAAGGCATCCCCTCTTTCGTCATCGTTCATTGGTAACTTTACTTGGAGCTATATTTTTATTCGCCACATGATATGTGTTTTGCTTGGAGCGTCGTGTATTATATTAGTCTTTGACTTTTAGTTTACCACAATCATCCTTGCTGTACACACCTTTTGGGAGAAGCCTATTTGATTAGAATTTGCTAGAATACTCTATGTGCTTCACTTATATCTTTTGAGCTTGATAGTTTTTACTCTAGTGCTTCACTTATATCTTTTAGACCATGGTGGTGTCTTAATTTTGAAGAAATTTCTAGTATCTCATGCTTCACTTATATCCTTTTGAGAGTCTTTTAGAACAGCATGGTATTTTCTATGGTTACAAAGTTGGTCTTAGAATGATGATCATCCAAGTTGGGTATAATAAAAACTATCATAGAAAAAGAATTGGATGCTATGATCAATTTGATGCTTGATAATTGTATTGAGATATAAAGGTAGTAATGTTAGGGTCATGCAAGTGGGTAATTATGAAATTGAGAAATACTTTTGTTGAAGTTGGCAAGTCTCGTAGCATGCACGTATGGTAAAAGTTGTGTGACAAATTTGTTGCATGAGGTGCTCTTTTGATTGTCTTCCTTATGAGTGGCAGTCGGGGACGAGCGATGGTCTTTGCCTACCAATCTATCCCTCTTGGGGCATGCGTAGTAGTACTTTGCTTTGAGAGCTAAGTAGACTTTTGCAATAAGTATATGAGTTCTTTTTGACTAATGTGAGTCCATGGATATATGCACACTCATCTTTCCACTTTGCTAGCCTTTATTATTACCGCGCAACTTTCGCCGGTATCATAAACCCCTTATTTACCTTCCTCAAAACAGCAACCATACCTACCTATTATGGCATTTCCATAGCCATTCCAAGATATATTGCCATGCAACTTTCCACCGTTCCATTTATTATGACACGTCCCATCATTGTCATATTGCTCTTTGCATGATCATGTAGTTGACATCGTATTTGTGGCAAGGCCACCTTCATAATTTTCATACATGTCGCTCTTGATTCATTGCATATCTCGGTACACCGCCGGAGGCATTCGTATAGAGTCATATCTTGTTATAGCTTTGACTTGTAATTCTTGAGTTGTAAATCCATAAAAGTGTGATGATCTTCATTATTAGAGGATTGTCCTAGTGAGGAAAGGATGATGAAGGCTATGATTCCCCCACAAGTCGGGATGAGACTTCGGACTTTACAAAAAGAAAAAAAACGAGAAAAGAAAAAAATAGAAAGGCCAAAAAGAAAAAAAAGGAAGGCCAAAGAAAAAAATATTAAAATAAAGATAAAATAAAGATAAAATAAAATGAGAGAAAAAGAGAGAAGGGACAATGCTACTATCTCTTTTTCCACACGAATTTTTCATTATAAAACTTGGCTTGTATATTCCAATGATGGGCTTCCTAAAAATGCCCTAGGTCTTCGTGAGCAAGCAAGTTGGATGCACACCCACTTAGTTTCTTTTGTTGAGCTTTCATATATTTATAGCTCTAGTGCATTCGTTGCATGGCAATCCCTACTCACTCACATTGATATCTATTAATGGGCATCTCCATATATCCCATTAATACGCCTAGTTCATGTGAGACTATCTTCTCCCTTTTTGTCCTCACAACCACCACCATATACCACCATAGTGCTATGTCCATGGCTTACGCTCATGTATTGCGTAAGAGTTGAAAAAGCTGAAGCGCGTTAAAAAGTATGAAACAATTGCTCGGCTCGTCATCGGGGTTGTGCATGATGGGAGTATTTTGTGTAATGAAAATGAAGCATGGCCTAACTATATGATTTTGTAGGGATAAGCTTTCTTTGGCTATGTTATTTTGATAGGACATGATTATTTGTTAGTATCCTTTGAAGCATTATTATTTTTATGTTTAATAAGCTTTTATTTTGAATCATTTGGATCTGAACATTCATGCCACAATAAAAAAAATTACATTGAGAATTATGCTAGGTAGCATTCCACATCAAAAATTTCTTTTTTATCATTTACCTACTCAAGGACGAGCAGGAATTAAGCTTGGGGATGCTTGATACGTCTCCAACGTATCTATAATTTTTTATTGTTCCATGCTATTATATTACCCCTTTTGGATGTTTATGGGCTTTATTTTACACATTTATATCATTTTTGGGACTAACCTACTAACCGGAGGCCCAGCCCATATTGCTGTTTTTTTGCCTATTTTAGTATTTCGAAGAAAACGAATATCAAACGGAGTCCAAACGGAATTAAACCTTCGGGAGCGTGATTTTTGGAACGAACGTGATCAAGAGGACTTGGAATGCAAGTCAAGAAGCAGCCGCGGCTCCCAGGAGATAGGAGCCCCCCCCTGTAGGGCGCGCCCCCTGTCTCGTGGGCCCCTAGGGCGGCCACCGACGTACTTCTTCCTCCTATATATACCTATGTACCCCGAAAACATCCAGGGGCACCACGAAACACAAATTCCACCACCGTAACCTTCTGTATCCGCGAGATTCCAACTTGGAGCCTTCGCCAGCACTCTACCGGAGGGGCAATCGACCATGGAGGGCTTCTACATCAACATCCTTGCCCATCCGATGAGTTGTGAGTAGTTTACCACAGACCTATGGGTCCATAGTTATTAGCTAGATGGTTCTTCTCTCTTTTTGGATCTCGATACAATGTTCTCCCCCTCTCTTGTGGAGATCTATTCGATGTAAACTCCTTTTGCGGTGTGTTTGTCGAGATCCAATGAATTGTGGGTTTATGATCAAGTTTATCTATGAATAATATTTGAATCTTCTCTGAATTCTTTTATGTATGGTTGAGTTATCTTTGCAAGTTTATTCAAATTATCAGTTTGGTTTGGCCTACTAGATTGATCTTTCTTGCCATGGGAGAAGTGCTTAGCTTTGGGTTCAATCTTGCGGTGTCCTTACCCAGTGACAGAAAGGGTTGCAAGGCACGTATTGTATTGTTGCCATCGAGGATAACAAGATGGGTTTTATATCATATTTCTTGAGTTTATCCCTCTACATCATGTCATCTTGCTTAATGTGTTACTCTGTTCTTATGAACTTAATACTCTAGATGCAGGCAGGAGTCGGTCGATGTGTGGAGTAATAGTAGTAGATGCAGGCAGGAGTCGGTCTACTTGTTATGGACGTGATGCCTATATACATGATCATGCCTAGGTAATCTCATAACTATGCGCTTTTCTATCAATTGCTCGACAGTAATTTGTTCACCCACCATAATACTTATGCTATCTTAAGAGAAGCATCTAGTGAAACCTATGGCCCCCGGGTCTATCTCTTATCATATTTGCTTTCAATCTACCTTTATTTGCATCTTTACTTTTTTGCATCTATATTATAAAATACCAAAAATATACTTATCTTATCATATTATCTTTATTTGATCTCACTTTCGCAAGTGGCCGTGAAGGGATTAACAACCCCTTTATTGCGTTGGTTGCGAGTTCTCAGTTTGTTTCTGTAGGTGCATGGGACTTTTGAGGAGCCTCCTACTGGATTGATAACTTGGTTCTCAAAAACTGAGGGAAATACTTATGCTACTATTGTTGCATCACCCTATCCTCTTCGAGGAAAACCAACGCAAGCTCAAGACGTAGCAATACCCAGTCTGAATGTCATATAAAGGAAAATTTGTTGATGCTAATAGAAGCATCATGAATATAATAGGGGCCACGACCGAAGTGGCGGGCCTTAAGAAGGAGCTATCTGAGGACGAATACAAAGCGGCCAAGGAGTGCACCGAGCGCGAGAAACAGGAGGCTCGGGTTGATGAGGTCTAGCAAGAGCTCCAGGACTTCGTCAAAAAATTAGATTCCTTGGAGCGTGACTCCAAGATGCAAGAGTCCGAGCTTGCGAAGGCCCTCCAGAGCGTGCAAGACACCAAGGCCGAAGCCCAGAAGGCCCTCCAGGAGATTCAGGCGGCCAAGAAGATAGCGGCGGTAAGGCATTCATTATGCAAAGCAAGCATGTGAAGGAGACTTTTCTTTTACTTACCCGAATTCAGAGCGCTCCAGGAGCATTCGCGGATCTGCCGCATAGCATCTCTGATGCTGCAGAGTTCAACCTAGCTGAGGAAGGGAGCTCGATGGATAACTTGTTCTGGTCCCAGTATATTGGGGCCGAACATCCCATGCCCTTGAGTGACCAGTTGAAGCAACTGGTCAAACTTCACAAGGCGGCTGAACTAGCCATGAAGGACCTCATAGTCCGTCTGTGGCCTGGCGAGCCCCTGCCAGGTAGCTACTTCGGCCATGTAAAGAGGATGGTGAATGCCTGTCCGCGGCTTGAAGTCATTAAGCGGTCCGTGTGCATTGAAGGTGCACGCAGGGCCTTGGCCCGTGCGAAAGTGCACTGGGCGAAGATGGATGCCGAGAAGCTGGTGACAGAGGGGCCGCCGAAGGGCAAGGTGCATCGCCACCCTGAACACTACTATGAAAATGTCATGAAGGGTGCCCACCTTGTGGCGGATGACTGTGCTAAGGGTGTAATATTTGAATGAATGTACTCATATCATCCTATAATATGAAAATGAGTTCATGTGCGCTATATGGTGCTTGTTGATTTGAAATATTACCTTCTGTGCGACCGTTTATAAAATCTTGAGAGTGTTGGAAATATGCCCTAGAGGCAATAATAAAAGTGTTATTATTATATTTCTTTGTTCATGATGATTGTCTTTTATTCATGCTATAACTGTATTATCCGGAAATCGTAATACACGTGTGAATACATAGACCATAACATGTCCCTAGTGAGCCTCTAGTTGACTAGCTCGTTGATCAACTGATAGTCATGGTTTCCTGGCTACGGACATTGGATGTCATTGATAACGGGATCACATCATTAGGAGAATGATGTGATGGACAAGACCCAATCCTAAGCATAGCACAAGATCGTGTAGTTCGTTTGCTAGAGCTTTTTCGATGTCAAGTATCTCTTCCTTTGACCATGAGATCGTGTAACTCCCGGATACCATAAGAGTGCTTTGGGTGTACCAAACGTCACAACGTAACTGGGTGATTATAAAGGTGCACTATAGGTATCTCCGAAAGTGTCTGTTGGGTTGACACGGATCGAGACTGGGATTTGTCACTCCGTATGATGGAGAGGTATCTCTGGGCCCACTCGGTAATGCATCATCATAATGAGCTCAAAGTGACCAAGTGGTTGATCATGGGATCATACATTACGGTACGAGTAAAGTGACTTGCCGGTAACGAGACTGAACAAGGTATTGGGATACCGACGATCGAGTCTCGGGCAAGTAACGTACCGATTGACAAAGGGAATTGTATACGGGGTTTGATCGAATCCTCGACATCATGGTTCATCCGATGACAACATCGAGGAGCATGTGGGAGACAACATGGGTATCCAGATCCCGCTGTTGGTTATTGACCGGAGAGTCGTCTCGGTCATGTCTACATGTCTCCCGAACCCGTAGGGTCTACACACTTACGGTTCGGTGATGCTAGGGTTATTAGGAAGACTTGTATGTGATTACCGAAAGTTGTTCGGAGTCCCGGATGAGACCGGACGTCATGAGGAGTTCCAGAATGGTCCGGAGGTGAAGTTTTATATATGGGAAGTTGTCATGCGGACACCGGAAAGTTTCGGGGGCATATCGGTATTGTTCCGGGGCCACCGGAGGGGTTCCGGGGGTCCACCGGGAGGGGCCACCCCTCTCGGAGGCCCACATGGGCCGCAAGGTGCAGGGAGCCAGCCCCTGGAGGGCTGGGCGTGCCCCCCACCTTGGGCCCATGCGCCTAGGGTTTTGGGGAAACCCTAAAGGGGGCGCCCCCCTTGCTTGGGGGGCAAGTCCCCCCTTCCTGGCCGCCGCCCCCCCTCTAGATCCCATCTAGAGGGGCCGGCCCCCCTTGCCCCTTCCCCTATAAATAGAGGGGTGAGGGGAGGGCTGCTGGACACAACTCAAGGCGCGGCCCCTCCCCTCCCCAGCACCTCTCCTCCTCCGTACGTGATTGGCGAAGCCCTGTCGGAGTACTGCTGCACCAACAACACCACGCCGTCGTGCAGCCGTTGGAGCAATCTTCCTCAACCTCTCCTTCCTCCTTGCTGGATCAAGACGGAGGAGACGTCGTCCATCCCATACGTGTGTTGAACGCGGAGGTGTTGTCCGTTCAGCACTTGGTCATCGGTGATCCGAATCACGGCGAGTACGACTCCATCATCACCATCCCCTTGAACGCTTCCGCACTCGATCTACAAGTGGTATGTAGATGCAAACTCACTCCCTTGACTCGTTGCTTAGATGAACTCATAGATGGATCTTGGTGAAACTGTAGGAAAAATTTTAATTTTCTGCAACGTTCCCCAACAGTGGCATCATGAGCTAGGTTTATGCGTAGTTCTCTATTGCACGAGTAGAACACAATTTCTGTTGTGGGCGTAGATCTTGTCAACTTGCTTGCCGCTACTAGTCTTATCTTGCTTCAGCGGTATTGTGGGATGAAGCGGCCCAGACCAACCTTACACGTACGCTTACGTGACACCGGTTCCACCGACTGACATGCACTAGTTGCATAAGGTGGCTGGCGGGTGTCTGTCTCTCCCACTTTAGTTGGAGCGGATTCGATGAAAAGGGTCCTTATGAAGGGTAAATAGAAGTTGACAAAATCACATTGTGGTTATTCGTAGGTAAGAAAGCGTTCTTGCTAGAACCCAATTGCAGCCACGTAAAAGATGCAACAACAATTAGAGGACGTCTAACTTGTTTTTGCAGCAATTGTCATGTGATGTGATATGGCCAGAAGTTGTGATGAATGATGAATGACATATTGTGATGTATGAGATCATGTTCTTGTAATAGGAATGACGACTTGCATGTCGATGAGTATGACAACCGGCAGGAGCCATAGGAGTTGTCTTTATTTTTGTATGACCTGCGTGTCATTGAAGAACGCCATGTAAATTACTTTACTTTATTGCTAAACGCGTTAGCCATAGAAGTAGAAGTAGTCGTTGGCGTGACAACTTCATGAAGACACGATGATGGAGATCATGATGATGGAGATCATGGTGTCATGCCGGTGACAAGATGATCATGGAGCCCCGAAGATGGAGATCAATGGAGCTATATGATATTGGCCATATCATGTCACTACTATATATAATTGCATGTGATGTTTATTATGTTCATGCATCTTGTTTACTTAGAACGACGGTAGTAAATAAGATGATCCCTTACAACAATTTCAAGAAGTGTTCTCCCCTAACTGTCACCGTTGCTAAAGTTCGTCGTTTCGAAGCACCACGTGATGATCGGGTGTGATAGATCCTTACATTCACATACAACGGGTGTAAGACAGTTTTACACATGCAAAACACTTAGGGATAACTTGACGAGCCTAGCATGTACAGACATGGCCTCGGAACACGGAGACCGAAAGGTCGAACACGAGTCGTATGGAAGATACGATCAACATGAGAATGTTCACCGACGATGACTAGTCCGTCTCACGTGATGATCGGACACGGCCTAGTCGACTCAGATCATGTAACACTTAGATGACTAGAGGGATGTCTAATTTGATTATATGAACTTAATTATCATGAACTTAGTCTAAAACCTTTGCAAATATGTCTTGTAGATCAAATGGCCAACGCTCATGTCAACATGAACTTCAACGCGTTCCTCGAGAAAATCAAGATGAAAGATGATGACAGCAACTATACGGACTGGGTCCGGAACCTGAGGATCATCCTCATTGCAGCCAAGAAAGCATATGTCCTAGATGAACCGCTAGGTGAAGCACCCATCCCACAGAACCAAGACGTTATGAATGTTTGGCAGACACGTGCTGATGATTACTCCCTCGTTCAGTGCGGCATGCTTTACAGCTTAGAACCGGGGCTCCAAAAGCGTTTTGAGCATCACGGAGCATATGAGATGTTCGAGGAGCTAAAACTAGTTTTCCAAGCTCATGCCCAGGTCGACAGATATGACGTCTCCGACAAGATCTATAGTTGTAAGATGGAGGAAAATAGTTCTGTCAGTGAGCACATACTCAAGATGTCTGGGTTGCACAACCGTATGACCCAGCTGAATATTAACCTCCCTGATGAGGAGGTCATTGACAGAATCCTTCAGTCGCTCCCACCAAGCTACAAGAGCTTTGTGATGAACTACAATATGCAGGGGATGGTGAAGACCATTCCTGAAGTATTTTCTATGCTGAAGTCAGCAGAGGTTGAAATCAAGAAAGAACATCAAGTGTTGATGGTCAATAAGACCACTAAGTTCAAGAAGGGCAAGGGCAAGAAGAACTTCAAGAAGGACGGCAAGGAGGTTGCCGCGCCCGGTAAGCCAGTTACCGGGAAGAAGTCAAAGAATGGAGACAAGTCTGAGACTGAGTGCTTTTATTGCAAGGGAAGGGGCACTGGAAGCGGAACTGCCCCAAATACTTAGCGGATAAGAAGGCCGGCAACACTAAAGGTATATTTGATATACATGTAATTGGTGTGTACCTTACCAGTACTCGTAGTAACTCCTGGGTATTTGATTCCGGTGTCGTTGCTCATATTTGTAACTCACAGCAGGAGCTGCGGAATAAGAGGAGACTGGCGAAGGACGAGGTGACGATGCGCGTCGGGAATGGTTCCAAGGTCGATGTGATCGCTGTCGGCATGCTACCTCTACATTTACCTACGGGATTAGTTATGAACCTCAATAATTGTTATTTGGTGCCAAGTTTGAGCATGAACATTGTATCCGGATCTCGTTTGATACGAGATGGCTACTCGTTTAAGTCCAAGAATAATGGTTGTTCTATTTATATGAGAGATATGTTTTATGGTCATGCTCCGATGGTCAATGGTTTATTCTTAATGAATCTCGAGCGTATTATTACACATATTCATAGTGTGAATACCAAAAGATGTAAAGTTGATAACGATAGTCCCACATACTTGTGGCACTGCCGCCTTGGTCACATTGGTGTCAAGCGCATGAAGAAGCTCCATGCTGATGGACTTTTGGAGTCTCTCGATTATGAATCATTTGACACATGCGAACCATGCCTTATGGGCAAGATGACCAAGACTCCGTTCTCCGAAACAATGGAGCGAGCAACCAACTTGTTGGAAATCATACATACCGATGTGTGCGGTCCAATGAGCGTTGAGGCTCGCGGAGGATATCGTTATGTTCTCACTCTCACTGATGACTTGAGTAGATATGGGTATGTCTACTTAATGAAACACAAGTCTGAGACCTTTGAAAAGTTCAAGGAATTTCAGAATGAAGTAGAGAATCAACGTGACCGAAAGATAAAATTCCTACGATCAGATCGTGGAGGAGAATACTTAAGTCACGAATTTGGTACACACTTAAGGAAATGTGGAATCGTTTCACAACTCACACCGCCTGGAACACCTCAGCGTAATGGTGTGTCCGAACGTCGTAATCGCACTCTATTGGATATGGTGCGGTCTATGATGTCTCTTACCGATTTCCGCTATCATTTTGGGGATACGCTCTAGAGACAGCTACATTCACTTTAAATAGGGCACCGTCTAAATCCGTTGAGAAGACACCGTATGAATTATGGTTTGGGAAGAAACCTAAGCTGTCGTTTCTAAAAGTTTGGGGATGCGATGCTTATGTCAGGAAACTTCAACCTGAAAAGCTCGAACCCAAGTCGGAAAAATGCGTCTTCATAGGATACCCTAAGGAACCCGTTGGGTATACCTTCTACTTAAGATCCGAGGGCAAGATCTTTGTTGCCAAGAACGGATGCTTTCTGGAAAAAGAGTTTCTCTCGAAAGAAGTAAGTGGGAGGAAAGTAGAACTCGATGAAGTACTACCTCTCGAACGGGAAAGTAGTGCAGCTCAGGAAAATGTACCTGCGATGCCTACAACAACTAAAGAGGAAAATAATGATGACGATCAAGGTACTTCGGATCAAGTTGCTACTGAACTTCGTAGGTCCACAAGGACACGTTCCGCACCAGAGTGGTACGGCAACCCTGTCCTGGAAATCATGTTGTTAGACAACGGTGAACCTTCGAACTATGAAGAAGCGATGGCGGGCCCAAATTCCAACAAATGGCTTGAAGCCATGAAATCCGAGATAGAATCCATGTATGAAAACAAAGTATGGACTTTGATAGACTTGCCCGATGATCGGCGAGCGATAGAAAACAAATGGATCTTTAAGAAGAAGACGGACGCGGATGGAAATGTTACCATCTATAAAGCTCGACTTGTCGCTAAGGGTTATCAACAAGTTCAAGGGATTGACTACGACGAGACATTCTCTCCCGTAGCCAAGCTAAAGTCCGTCCGAATCATGATAGCAATTGCCGCATACTATGATTATGAGATATGGAAGATGGACGTCAAAACGGCATTCCTTAACGGGCATCTTAAGGAAGAACTGTATATGATGCAGCCGGAAGGTTTTGTCGATTCTAAGAACGCTAACAAAGTATGCAAGCTCCAGCGATCCATTTATGGGTTGGTGCAAGCATCTCGGAGTTGGAACATTCGCTTTGATGAGATGATCAAAGCGTTTGGGTTTATGCAGACTTATGGAGAAGCCTGCATTTACAAGAAAGTAAGTGGGAGCTCTGTAACATTTCTCATATTATATGTGGATGACATACTCTTGATGGGAAATGATATAGAACTTTTGGACAGCATTAAGGCCTACTTGAATAAGTGTTTTTCAATGAAGGACCTTGGAGAAGCTGCTTATATATTAGGCATTAAGATCTATAGAGATAGATCGAGACGCCTCATAGGTCTTTCACAAAGCACATACCTTGATAAGATTTTGAAGAAGTTCAAAATGGATCAGTCCAAGAAGGGGTTCTTGCCTGTATTGCAAGGTGTGAGATTGAGCTCGGCTCAATGCCCGACCACGGCAAAAGATAAAGAAGAGATGAGTGTCATCCCCTATGCTTCAGCCATAGGATCTATTATGTATGCCATGTTGTGTACCAGACCTAATGTAAGCCTTGCCGTAAGTTTGGTAGGAAGGTACCAAAGTAACCCCGGCAAGGAACACTGAACAGCGGTCAAGAATATCCTGAAGTACCTGAAAAGGACAAAGGACATGTTTCTTGTTTATGGAGGTGACGAAGAGCTCGTCTTAAAGGGTTACGTCGACGCTAGCTTCGACACAGATCTGGATGACTCTAAGTCACAAACGGATACGTGTATATGTTGAATGGTGGAGCAGTAAGCTGGTGCAGCTGCAAGCAGAGCGTAGTGGCGGGATCTACATGTGAAGCGGAGTACATGGCAGCCTCGGAGGCAGCGCATGAAGCTATTTGGGTGAAGGAGTTCATCACCGACCTAGGAGTCATACCCAATGCGTCGGGGCCGATCAAACTCTTCTGTGACAACACTGGAGCTATTGCCCTCGCCAAGGAGCCCAGGTTTCACAAGAAGACTAGGCACATCAAGCGTCATTTCAACTCCATCCGTGAAAATGTTCAAGATGGAGACATAGATATTTGCAAAGTACATACGGATCTGAATGTCGCAGATCCGTGTGCATTGAAGGTGCACGCAGGGCCTTGGCCCGTGCGAAAGTGCACTGGGCGAAGATGGATGCCGAGAAGCTGGTGACAGAGGGGCCGCCGAAGGGCAAGGAGCATCGCCACCCTAAACAATACTATGAAAATGTCATGAAGGGTGCCTGCCTTGTGGCGGATGAATGTGCTAAGGGTGTAATATTTGAATGAATGTACTCATATCATCCTATAATATGAAAACGAGTTCATGCGCGCTATATGGTGCTTGTTGATTTGAAATATTACCTTCTGTGCGACCGTTTATAAAATCTTGAGAGTGTTGGAAATATGCCCTAGAGGCAATAATAAAAGTGTTATTATTATATTTCTTTGTTCATGATGATTGTCTTTTATTCATGCTATAACTGTATTATCCGAAAATCGTAATACACACGTGAATACATAGACCATAACATGTCCCTAGTGAGCCTCTTGTTGACTAGCTCGTTGATCAACTGATAGTCATGGTTTCCTGGCTATGGACATTGGATGTCGTTGATAACGGGATCACATCATTAGGAGAATGATGTGATGGACAAGACCCAATCCTAAGCATAGCACAAGATCGTGTAGTTCATTTGCTAGAACTTTTTCGATGTCAAGTATCTCTTCCTTTGACCATGAGATCGTGTAACTCCCGGATACCATAAGAGTGCTTTGGGTGTACCAAACGTCACAACGTAACTGGGTGATTATAAAGGTGCACTACAGGTATCTCCGAAAGTGTCTGTTGGGTTGACACGGATCGAGACTGGGATTTGTCACTCCGTCTGACGGAGAGGTATCTCTGGGCCCACTCGGTAATGCATCATCATAATGAGCTCAAAGTGACCAAGTGGTTGATCAGGGGATCATGCATTACGGTACGAGTAAAGTGACTTACCGGTAACGAGACTGAACAAGGTATTGGGATACTGACGATCGAGTCTCGGGCAAGTAACGTACCGATTGACAAAGGGAATTGTATACGGGGTTTGATCGAATCCTCGACATCGTGGTTCATCCGATGACATCATCGAGGATCATGTGGGAGCCAACATGGGTATCCAGATCCCGCTGTTGGTTATTGACCGGAGAGTCGTCTCGGTCATGTCTACATGTCTCCCGAACCCGTAGGGTCTACACACTTAAGGTTCGGTGACGCTAGGGTTATTAGGAAGACATGTATGTGATTACCGAAAGTTGTTCGGAGTCCCGGATGAGATCCCGGACGTCACGAGGAGTTCCGGAATGGTCCGGAGGTGAAGTTTTATATATGGGAAGTTGTCATGCGGACACCGGAAAGATTCGGGGGCATATCGGTATTGTACCGGGGCCACCGGAGGGGTTCCGGGGGTCCACCGGGAGGGGCCACCCCTCTCGGAGGGCCACATGGGCCGCAAGGGGCAGGGAGCCAGCCCCTGGAGGGCTAGGTGCGCCCCCCACCTTGGGCCCATGCGCCTAGGGTTGGGGGGGAAACCCTAAAGGGGGCGCCCCCCTTGCTTGGGGGGCAAGTCCCCCCTCCCTGGCCGCCGCCCCCCTCTAGATCCCATCTAGAGGGGCCGGCCCCCCTTGCCCCTTCCCCTATAAATAGAGGGGTGAGGGGAGGGCTGCTGGACACAACTCAAGGCGCAGCCCCTCCCCTCCCCAACACCTCTCCTCCTCCGTACGTGCTTGGCGAAGCCCTGTCGGAGTACTGCTGCACCAACAACACCACGCCGTCGTGCAGCCGTTGGAGCAATCTTCCTCAACCTCTCCTTCCTCCTTGCTGGATCAAGACGGAGGAGATGTTGTCCGTCCCGTACGTGTGTTGAACGCGGAGGTGCTGTCCGTTTAGCACTTGGTCATCGGTGATCCGAATCACGGCGAGTACGACTCCATCATCACCATCCCCTTGAACACTTCCGCACTCGATCTACAAGTGGTATGTAGATGCAAACTCACTCCCTTGACTCGTTGCTTAGATGAACTCATAGATGGATCTTGGTGAAACCGTAGGAAAAATTTTAATCTTCTGCAACATTCCCCAACAGAGAGTTGGCCAGTCGTCGGCTTCTGCCCCCATGTAACTAGTACTGGGGTGTTCGGGATAAATATAAACACTCTTTATCCAAATTTTTGGTCCTTTTAAGGAGGTCTTTAGCGCAGCGAACAAGGCAATCAGACTATACAACTTTATCACTCTCACTTGGCCATAGAAGTCTAGAATTTTAAATTTTGGCAAAGCCCCTATTATTCGGAAGGCCGAACTTGGGGCGCTATATACGCCTAGATCGGACAAGGCCGATTCCTCGCCCGAAGCAGAAAAAATCTTTAAGGATTTGAGACCTCTCAAACAGCTACCAGCTCTCGCCTCATCATGACAGTCAGTTTTCGGCTTTCTCTACTGAGGTGCTCGTCCGGAAAAACCGGGACACAATCACAGTAGTTCTCCCTGTGCTACCTTAGCCGATATAGTGGAAGGTAAGGTACCAAAACATAGGAGCCGGGAACTATTGACCCAAGAAATGATTCGGAGCTGATGCATATAATGCTATAAGTTCGGGGTGCCGCATTGTCAAAAGTGTTCGGACTTTTCTTGCTATGTTATGGGGTACACTGAAGCCCCTGGCGAACTGGACGTACCAAAATGTACGGGTGTGATTTGTAATAAATAAACAGTAAAGGAAAAGGATAAAGAAATGTAATAGTAAGCTGACGTTGTACGTTATTTTCCATTGTTATTTGAATAGTACGCCAAGGCGTATGTGCACAAATAGTGCGATAGGCGAAATAGGACTATTTGACACATCCTGACCAAGAGCGAGCTGTGTGCGGGTATGTAAAACAGCTATAACGATCGTTATCAGAGACCACCTGAGGATTCCCTTGTACGCCAAAGCTTCTTGTCTTCTTGGTGTGTCCATCCCGCTATGGGTCTGATAGTCGGTCTATCGGAAGAGCCTCCCGAAGATAGGGACCTGAAAGGAAAAAAGGTGTAAAGATGCATGGATCCTAGGGCGGTCGAACCGCATTGTGGACCCTGTCATAGTCGTGCCTCCACCTATGCCCATGGTATTTTAAGTGCATAATTATGTACGCGCATCACAAATTTTTCTACTTGATTGGGACTAGGATGGAGGCCGAATTGCTAGTTGAGCTCTGGACGTGCCGGACGATCCTGTTGCGGGGTCCTTCGGACTCACTTGACAGTGTCCGGTTTATTTATCGCCGGATTGGTTGTCTGCCTAAAAAGGCTGCTTTGTACTTCTGCCACGAGGGCCACAGTGTGCTCCTCCGTGCGAAGCGAGCGTTCTGTGTTTCCATTAACTGTTATAACCCCGCGAGGTCCTGGCATTTTGACCTTGAGGCAAGCATAATGTGGTACCGCATTGAATCTGGCAAATGCGGTTTGTCCGAGCAGTGCATGATAGCCACTGCGGAAGGGGACGATGTCAAAGATTAACTCCTCGCTTTGGAAATTGTCCGGAGATCCGAAGACCACTTCCAGTGTGATTGAGCCCGTGCAACAGGCCTCCACACCTGGTGTGACACCTTTCAAGGAGGTTTTTGTGGGCTTGATCCTTGAGGGGTCGATGCCCATTTTGCACACTGTATCCTGATAGAGCAGGTTCAAGCTACTGGCACCATCCATAAGGACTCGTGTGAGATGGAATCCATCAATGACGGGGTCGAGGACCAATGCGGCCGAGCCGCCATGACGGATACTGGTAGGATGGTCCCTGCGATCGGAAGTGATCGGACAAGAGGACCATGGGTTGAACTTTGGGGCGACTGGCTCATCGCATAGACGTCCCTTAGTGCACGCTTCCGTTCCCGCTTGGGAATATGGGTTGCGTACATAATATTCACCATTTTCACCTGGGGAGGGAATTTCTTCTGTCCTCTTGTGTTCGGCTGCCGGGGCTCCTCGTCTTCATCGCTATGCAGCCCCGTTTCCTTCTTTTTGGCATTCAACTTGCCGGCCTGTTTGAACACCCAGCATTCTTTGTTGGTGTGGTTGGCTGGTTTATCAGGGGTGCCGTGAATTTGACATGAGCGATCGAGTATGCGGTCCAGACTGGACGGGCCCGGATTGTTTCCTTTGAATGGCTTTTTCCGCTGTCCGGATTTAGAGCCGCTGGATCCGGCATTGACTGTCGTGTCTTCGGCATTGTCACCATTGTTGCGACGCTTGTGTCTATTGCGCCGTGGCTTGCCGTTGCTATTTCTGGCGTCTGAATCACCGTAGTTTCTTGGTGTGATGTTGCTATGAGCCAGCCAACTTTCTTCGCCCGTGCAAAAGCGGGTCATGAGTGTCGTGAGGGCTGCCATGGACTTTGGCTTCTCTTGGCCCAGGTGTCGGGCGAGCCATTCATCGCGGATCTTATGCTTAAAGGCTGCTAAGGCTTCGGCATCTAGACAGTCGAAAATTTGGTTCTTTTTAGTTAAGAACGGAGCCCAGAATTTCCTGGCTGACTCTCCGGGCTGTTGGGTTATGTGACTTAAGTCATCGGCATCCGATGGTCGCACGTAAGTGCCCTGGAAGTTGTCAAGGAATGCATCTTCCAAGTTCTCCCAACTGCCAATGGAGCTTGTTGGCAGGCTATTCAGCCAATGTCGAGCCGGTCCTTTGAGCTTAAGTGGGAGGTACTTGATGGCATGTAGATCATCGCCACGGGGCATGTGAATGTGTAGGAGAAAATCTTCAATCCATACCGCGGGTTCTGTTTTGCCATCATATGATTCAATGTTCACGGGTTTAAACACTTCTGGGAATTCATGATCCATTACTTCATCAGTGAAGCATAGGGGATGTGCGGCGCCTCTATGCCGGGCTACATCACGACGCAGTTCAATGAGTCTGGTCTGTTGTATTCAGCCCGGCCGGACTTTTGTTTAGTGTATCCGGCGTGACGGTCATCGTCACGCATTGTGGCGCGCCCCCGTGATCCGTAGATCAATCTTGACTGTCCTGCTTTGTTTTCCAATATGTGTCGCAGGTCCTTCGTGTAGCCCCGGGCCTTGGTGTTATTGTTTGATTGGCAACGAGGTGCGGTCTAGACTTCAGGCTGGTACGCCGCTTTGTCTCGTCCACGGGGTGGCCGGTAAGCCGCATCATGTGCTGGTAGTGTGGGCTTTAACGCCTCCTCCTCGAGTTGAGGTAGCAGCTTGCGCTTTGGGTAAATTTTGGTAGGGCGCTCGAGTTCGTATTCCTCGGCAGCCAGCACCTCGGTCCATCTATCAATTAGAAGATCTTGATCAGCTTGAAGCTGCTGCTGCTTCTTCTTCAGGCTTTTTAAAGTGTCTATAAGCCGGCGCTTGAAGCGCTCCTGCTCAACGGGATCCTCAGGCACGATGAATTCTTCGTCGCCAAGGCTCACTTCGTCTTCGGAGAGAGGCATGTAATTATCATCCTCTGATTCTCCATCTGTTACCTGTTCCTTAGGGCTTGCTTGCCCATCTTCTTGCTCGTCCTACTCGAAGCCTGGCTGGGCAGGATTGTTTTCGTATTCGGCACCATCCGGATTGTTATTATCTCTTGTGCCGGTATCACTACTTTTGCTATGGCGGGGCTTGGAGCGGCGCCTATTACGCCGGTGCCTAGATTGCTTCTCCAGGAGATTATCTTCCGTTGCCTCATTGACATTGCTTTCTTTGGGGTGTCAACCATATATATATCATATGATGAGGTGGTTGTCGTCGTCCATATCATCGATGTCTTCGGAGTTGAAGTTAAGCACGTCGGTTAAGTCATCGACAGTGGCTATTAAGTGGGTGGTCGGTGGGGAACGAATTTCTTCGTCGTCCGCTTCCCACTCGAGCCGGACATAGTTCGACCAAGAGTCTCCTCACAAGGAGAGAGACATTAATGAATTTAGCACGTCACCCAAGGGCGAGTGCAGAAAGATATCCGCGGAGGTAAACTCCATGATCGGTGCCCAATCAGATTCGATAGGCACAGATGCACGCGGTTCGGAGCCTGTAGTCGGAGACGAGTCCGAGGGTCCGATGACACCGGCCTCATAGGATGTGGAGTCAGTGTCCGGCTCCAACACCGTTGAGTGTGCTGCCTCCGTGGCGGGGTCCATCCACCCGTCCTCGGATGGCGCGATCTGCTCCGGATTGATTCCCGGGGCCGCCGCAGGCGTGATCTCCCAAACATTGTCCGATCACAGATCTAAGTCATGCTCGTTGTGACTGTTCGTCACACCTGACATGGGCTTGAATCCGTCGAAGATCAAGTCTCCACGGATGTTGGCAGTATAGTCCAAGCTTCCAAACCTGACCTGATGGCCAGGGGCGTAGCTATCAATCTGCTCCAGATGGCCACCCGAGTTGGCCCGCAGTACGAAGCCGTTGAATACGAAGATCTGTCCGGGGAGGAAAACCTCCCCCTGGACCGCATCGTTGAAGGTGATTGAAGGAGCCATCAAGCCTTATCGTGACGACATAGTGGAACTCTCAATGAAAGCACCAAGTGTCAAAACTAGCGGATCACAGGTAGGGGGTCCCGAATTGTGTGTCTAAAGCTAATGGTAACAGGAGGCGAGGGACACGATGTTTACCCAGGTTCAGGCCCTCTCGATGGAGGTAATACCCTACTTCCTACTTGATTTATCTTGATGATATGAGTGTTACAATAGTTGATATACCACGAGATCGTAGAGGCTAAACCCTAGAAGCTAGCCTATGATTATGATTGTTGTTCTACGGACTAAACCCTCCGGTTTATATAGACACCGGAGGGGCTAGGGTTACACAGAGTCGGTTACAGAGAAGGAGATCTACATATCTGAATTGCCAAGCTTGCCTTCCATGCAAAGGAGAGTCCCATCCGGCCAAAGTATATAGTCCGGCTGTCTGAGGACCCCTTAATCCAAGACTCCCTCAACGATGGAGGCGCTTTTCAGCGCCGCCGATAAAGTATCCGGCACCTCTGATTGGACAGAGGTGGCTGGTGGAACAGGCACACCCCCTTCAGCCAAGGGAGGCCGCCTACCTGATTCTGGAGCCGTATTGGTCTCCGGGATTGCATCCGGCTGGGCACCGACTTCAAGAACGCCCCCGCTGCCGACATCCATGGGAGCCTTCTCTCCCATATGTCCGGCCCCTGAAGTTCGACCTCTTGGCGCCGCCTTTACGACTTCTTTCCCCCTCCTTGGCCTGGGTCCTCCTGGGACGAAACCTTGGCGTCATTCACATGTTTGGGGGAAGGGGCCTTCGAGGGTGTACTGCTCTCCATAGCATCCGAACCCAGCAAATCCTCCGACGAGGATTGTTCGGTGTGGGACCTCGCCGGACTGCAAAAAAGTATGGCTCAGATTAAAATATCATGCCATGACGAGCCTGGACGCGTAAGCGTGTTTGGATTTTATATACTCACGAGTTCACCAGGGGCTAGGCCCTGGGATCCCACTCTGGGCTGCTATCGGCGGCGGTGGTGAACTCCTCTGGAAGAGGAATTTTTCCCCACTTAGGTGACTCGGCCTCCAAGGATGTGGAGGCCGTCCTTTTCTTTCTTCCCCCCATTGGGGATTCGTCTTCCTCCTCCTCCTCGTCCTCTTCGGAGGAAGAACGGGCATTGGAGTCTTCGCATTTTGTGTCCGAGGCACCGCGGCGACGGAGGCCGCCCCTGGTCTTCTTGACCTCCTTCTCGGTCTTCTTCTTCGGCGCCTTATAAGGCGTCGGGACCAGCATCTTCATTAGAAGTGGGCCGGTCGGTTCTTCTGGCAGTGGGGCCGGACAGTAAATCTGCCCCGCCTCCTTCATCCAGCCCTAGGAGAGTTGTGGAAAACACATTGAGCATTTTCCTCAGGATATGCGAATAAAACTTACGAATTGCCAACATAACAGTGACTTACCGAACTTGCAGGGCGGGACAGTTGGTACCCGCGGTCCTTGGCGGAGTCCAGGCACGATTTGTCGGACTTGAAAATCACCTTCTAGATGTCCTTGTGTGAGGAGCCAAAGAGCTCCAGTAGGGTATGGTGCTTGGCTGAGTCGAATTCCCATAAATTGCAAGCCCGGTGTTGACAAGGAAGAATCCGGCGAACTAACATCACCTAGACTACATTGACAAGCTTGATATTCTTGTCTTCCATATCCTGCAGGGGGGGTCCGGATTGGAATTCGGGAGCTGCGGCCCATTCCATGCCGCGCGGCTCAGTGATGTAAAACCACTGCTGCTACCACTCCTTGACGGAATCATTGAAAGTACCTGTTGGACATGTGACGTTGGGCATCTTGCTCACCATGGCGCCTCCGCACTCGGCGTGCTCGCCGCTCACTACCTTAGGCTTCACATTGAAAACCTTCAGCCATAAGCCGAAGTGTGGCGAGATGCGGAGAAAGGCCTCGCACACGACGATGAATGTCAAGATGTTTAGGTAGGAATTGGGGGATAGATCATGAAAATCGATCCCGTAATAATACATGATGCCCCGAACAAATGGGTTAAGGGGAAACCCTAGCCTGTGGACAAAATGAGGGAGGAATACAACCCTCTCGTGGGGTTCCGGAGTAGGGACGATCTGTCCCGTCGTCGGAAGATGGTGGCCGATTTTCTTGGCCGGATACCCGGCCTCCTGGAGCTTTTTAATATCCTTCTCTCGGACGGTAGAGGCTATCCACTTGCCTCCTACTCCGGACCCGGACATTTTCGGAAGACCTTTTTGGGCATAGAACACGAATGCTTGGCAGATAGGGCTCGAGCGAGGGGGAATGGATGAGCAGAGGAAGAAGAAGGCGTGGGTGAAAAGGGAGTCCTTATCCCCTTATAAAGGCGGCAGGGATCCTACACCTCCCCACTTGCCTAGTAAACTTGCTTAACCCCCCAAGTGTTGCATTGATGGCCCGGTTGGGTTACCCACACCTGTCTTGATGAGAATCCGGTGATAAGGGGACAGGATCTCTGCTTCGATAAGACGTGCCGATAAAGCCGACTCGCGATATGTGCGGTGGCAGGTTGAGAAAAATGGTTCGCATAATGACCGGTCCGCGGCGTGATGTCACACTATGAAAAGTTGTCATTAGATTAGATTTGTGAAATATTGTACTCTCTATGTTGGTATGTGGAAATTATTTTTTAGAGCCGGACACAATCCTCATATTCAAGATCTTCTATGGAGTATTTGGAGAAGGAACCCGCCTTGCAATGCCAAAGACAATCTGCAAGACGGACTCATCATCATTGAAGCCTGGTTCAGGGGCTACTAAGGGAGTCCTAGATTAAGGGGTCCTCGGACAGCCGGACTATATACTTTGGCCGGACTGTTGGACTATGAAGATACAACATTGAAGACTTCGTCCCGTGTCCGGGTGGGACTCTCCTTTGCGTGGAAGGCAAGCTTGGCAATTCGGATATGTAGATCTCCTTCTCTGTAACCGACTCTGTGTAACCCTAGCCCCCTCTGGTGTCTATATAAACCGGAGGGTTTAGTCCGTAGGACAAGAACATTCATAATCATAGGCTAGCTTATAGGGTTTAGCCTCTACGATCTCGTGGTAGATCAACTCTTGTAATATTCATATCATCAAGATCAATCAAGCAGGAACTAGGGTATTACCTCCATCGAGAGGGCCTAAACCTGGGTAAACATCATGTCCCCCGCCTCCTGTTACCATTAGCCTTAGACGCATAGTTTGGAACCCCCTACCCGAGATCTGCTGGTTTTGAATTCATGAGAATACTGGTAATTATCCTTTTACCACCTTACATATTAGGTTCTGATCAATGAAGTCTACTACATTCTAGTCGCATTCGTAAATGATTCACGGTCCATTTTGCAGAGAGAGCAACACAAGCTTGCGGCCGAGAGCGACTCGTCGACTCAGTTGACTCAGTCGTCGGCAAAGTACAAGTGGGACACTCCATTCAACCGTGCCATGAACATAATGATGAGACACCCGTGTTGGAAATATGCCCTAGAGGCAATAATAAATTGATTATTATTATATTTCCTTGTTCATGATAATCGTTTATTATCCATGCTAGAATTGTATTGATAGGAAACTCAGATACATGTGTGGATACATAGACAACACCATGTCCCTAGTAAGCCTCTAGTTGACTAGCTCGTTAATCAATAGATGGTTACGGTTTCCTGACCATGGACATTGGATGTCGTTGATAACGGGATCACATCATTAGGAGAATGATGTGATGGACAAGACCCAATCCTAAGCCTAGCACAAGATCATGTAGTTCGTATGCTAAAGCTTTTCTAATGTCAAGTATCATTTCCTTAGACCACGAGATTGTGCAACTCCCGGATACCGTAGGAGTGCTTTGGGTGTGCCAAACGTCACAACGTAACTGGGTGGCTATAAAGGTACACTACGGGTATCTCTGAAAGTGTCTGTTGGGTTGGCACGAATCGAGATTGGGATTTTGTCACTCCGTGTAAACGGAGAGGTATCTCTGGGCCCACTCGGTAGGACATCATCATAATGTGCACAATGTGACCAAGGGGTTGATCACGGGATGATGTGTTATGGAACGAGTAAAGAGACTTGCCGGTAACGAGATTGAACAAGGTATCGGTATACCGACGATCGAATCTCGGGCAAGTACCATACCGCTAGACAAAGGGAATTGTATACGGGATTGATTGAGTCCTTGACATCGTGGTTCATCCGATGAGATCATCGTGGAACATGTGGGAGCCAACATGGGTATCCAGATCCCGCTGTTGGTTATTGACCGGAGAACATCTCGGTCATGACTACATGTCTCCCGAACCCGTAGGGTCTACACATTTAAGGTTCGATGACGCTAGGGTTATAAAGGAAGTTTGTATGTGGTTACCGAATGTTGTTCGGAGTCCCGGATGAGATCCCGGACGTCACGAGGAGTTCCGGAATGGTCCGGAGGTAAAGATTTATATATAGGAAGTCCTGTTTCGGCCATCGGGACAAGTTTCGGGGTCATCGGTATTGGACCGGGACCACCGAAAGGGTCCCGGGGGCCCACCGGGTGGGGCCACCTGCCCCGGGGGGCCACATGGGCTATAGGGGGTGCGCCTTGGCCTATATGGGCCAAGGGCACCAGCCCCTAGAGGCCCATGCGCCAAGATAAAGGAAAAAGGGGAGAGTCCTAAAGGGGGAAGGCACCTCCGAGGTGCCTTGGGGAGGATGGACTCCTTCCCCCCTCCTTAGCCGCACCCCTTTCTTGGAGTAGGGGGCAAGGCTGCGCCTCCCCATTCTCCCCTGCCCCTATATATAGTGGAGGGGAGGGAGGGCATCCATACCTGAGCCCTTGGCGCCTCCCTCCCTCCCGTGACACCTCCTCCTCTCCCGTAGGTGCTTGGCGAAGCCCTGCAGGATTGCCACGCTCCTCCATCACCACCACGCCGTTGTGCTGCTGCTGGATGGAGTCTTCCTCAACCTCTCCCTCTCTCCTTGCTTGATCAAGGCGTGGGAGACATCGTCGAGCTGTACGTGTGTTGAACGCGGAGGTGCCGTCCGTTCGGCACTAGGATCATCGATGATCTGAATCACGACGAGTACGACTCCATCAGCCCCGTTCACTTGAACGCTTCCGCTTAGCGATCTACAAGGGTATGTAGATGCACTCCCCTTTCTACTCGTTGCTGGTCTCTCCATAGATAGATCTTGGTGTTACGTAGGAAATTTTTGAATTTCTGCTACGTTCCCCAACAGTGGCATCATGAGCTAGGTCTATTGCGTAGATTCTTTGCACGAGTAGAACACAAAGTAGTTGTGGGCGTCGATATTGTTCAATATGCTTGCCGTTACTAGTCTTATCTTGATTCGGTGGCATCGTGGGATGAAGCGGCCCGGACCAACCTTACACGTACGCTTACGTGAGACCGGTTCCACCGACAAACATGCACTAGTTGCATAAGGTGGCTGGCGGGTGTCTGTCTCTCCCACTTTAGTCGGATCAGATTCGATGAAAAGGGTCCTTATGAAGGGTAAATAGCAATTGGCATATCACGTTGTGGTTCATGCGTAGGTAAGAAACGTTCTTGCTAGAAACCCATAGCAGCCACGTAAAACATGCAAACAACAATTAGAGGACGTCTAACTTGTTTTTGCAGGGTATGTATGTGATGTGATATGGCAAAAAGGATGTGATGAATGATATATGTGATGTATGAGATTGATCATGTTCTTGTAATAGGAATCACGACTTGCATGTCGATGAGTATGACAACCGGCAGGAGCCATAGGAGTTGTCTTTATTTATCTGTGACCTGCGTGTCAACTTAAACGTCATGTAATTACTTTACTTTATTGCTAACCGTTAGCCATAGTAGTAGAAGTAATAGTTGGCGAGGCAACTTCATGAAGACACGATGATGGAGATCATGATGATGGAGATCATGGTGTCATGCCGGTGACGATGATGATCATGGAGCCCTGAAGATGGAGATCAAAAGGAGCAAAGTGATGATGGCCATATCATGTCACTATTTGATTGCATGTGATGTTTATCATGTTTATACATCTTATTTGCTTAGAATGACGGTAGTAAATAAGATGATCCCTTACAACAATTTCAAGAAGTGTTCTCCCCTAACTGTGCACCGTTGCGATAGTTCGCTGTTTCAAAATATCACGTGATGATCGGGTGTTTTATTCAGACGTTCAAATACAACGGGTGTTGAAGAGCCTAGCATGTACAGACATGGCCTCGGAACACACGCGGAACACTTAGGGTTAACTTGACGAGCCTAGCATGTACAGACATGGCCTCGGAACACGGAGACCGAAAGGTCGAGCATGAGTCGTATAGAAGATACGATCAACATGAAGATGTTCACCGATGATGACTAGTCCGTCTCACGTGATGATCGGACACGGCCTAGTTTGACTCGGATCATGTAATCACTTAGATGACTAGAGGGATGTCTATCTGAGTGGGAGTTCATAAGATGAACTTAATTATCCTGAACATAGTCAAAAGGATTTTGCAAATTATGTCGTAGCTCACGCTATAGTTCTACTGTTTAGATATGTTCCTAGAGAAAAATTAGTTGAAAGTTGATAGTAGCAATTATGCGGACTAGGTCCGTAAACTGAGGATTGTCCTCATTGCTTCATAGAAGACTTATGTCCTTAATGCACCGCTCAGTGTGCTGAACCTCGAACGTTGTCTGTGGTTGTTGCGAACATCTGACATACACGTTTTGATAACTACGTGATAGTTCAGTTAAACGGTTTAGAGTTGAGGCACCAAAGACGTTTTTGAAACATCGCGAAACATATGAGATGTTTTGAGGGCTGAAATTGGGATTTCAGGCTCGTGCCCATGTCAAGAGGTATAAGACCTCCGATGACTTTCTTAACCTGCAAACTAAGGAGAAAAGCTCAATTGTTGAGCTTGTGCTCAGATTGTCTGAGTACAACCATCATTTGAATCGAGTGGGAGTTGATCTTCCAGATAAGACAGTGATGGTTCTCCAAAGTCATTGCCACCAAGCTGCTAGAGCTTTGTGATGAACTATAACATATCAGGGATAGATATGATGATCCTTGAGGTATTCGCGATGTTTGACACCGCGAAAGTAGAAATCAAGAAGGAGCATCAATTGTTGATGGTTGGTGAAACCACTAGTTTCAAGAAGGGAAAGGGCAAGAAGGGATACTTCATGAAACGGCAAATCAGCTGCTGCTCTAGTGAAGAAACCCAAGGTAAAACCCAAACCCGAGACTAAGTGCTTCTGTAATAAGGGGAACAACCACTAGAGCAGAATTACCCTAGATACTTGGTAGATAAGAAGGCTGGCAAGGTCGATAGAAGTATATTGGATATACATTGTGTTAATGTGTACTTTGCTAGTACTCCTAGTAGCACCAGGGTATTAGATACCGGTTCGGTTGCTAAGTGTTAGTAACTCGAAACAAAAGGCTACGGAATAAACGGAGACTAGCTAAAGGTGAGCTGACGATATGTGTTGGAAGTTTTTCCAAGCTTGATGTGATCAAGCATCGCACGCTCCCTCTACCAAAGAGATTGGTGTTAAACCTAAATAATTGTTATAGTGTGTTTGCGTTGAGCATAGACATGATTGGATTACGTCTATCGCAATACGGTTATTCATTTAAGGAGAATAATGGTTACTCTGTTTATTTGAATAATACCTTCAATGGTCTTACACCTAAAATGAATGGTTTATTAAATCTCGATCGTAGTGATACACATGTTCATGCCAAAAGATAGTAATGATAGTACCACCTACTTGTGGCACTGCCACGTAAGTCATATCGGTATAAAACGCATGAAGAAGCTCCATATTGATGGATCTTTGGGCTCACTCGTTTTTGAAAAGTTTGAGACATGCGAACCATGTCTATTGGTGTATATGCATGAAGAAACTCCATGCAAATGGACCGTTTTGACTCACTTGATTTTGAATCACTTGGGACATGCAAATCATACCACATGGGCAAGATGACTGAAAAGCCTCGTTTTCAGTAAGATGGAACAAGATAGCAACTTGTTGGAAGTAACACATTTTGATGTGTGCAGTCCAATGAGTGCTGAGGCATGCAGTGAATATCGTTATGTTCTTACTTCACATATGATTCGAGTAGATGTTGAGTATATTTACTTGATGAATCACGAGTCTGAATTATTGAAAGGTTCAAGTAATTTCAGTGTGAAGTTGAAAGATCGTCGTGACAAGAGGATAAAAGATCTATGATATGATCATAGAGATGAATATCTGAATCACGAGTTTGGCACAGAATTAAGACATTGTGGAAATTGTTTCACAACTGATACAGCCTGGAACACCAAAGTGTGATGGTGTGTCCAAACGTCATAGTTGCACCCTATTGGATATGGTGCATACCATGATGTCTCTTATCGAGTTACCACTATCGTTCATGGGTTAGGCATTAGAGACAACCACATTCACTTTAAATAGGGCACCACATAATTTCGTTGAGACGACACCGTATGAACTATGGTTTGGAGAAACCTAAGTTGCCGTTTCTTGAAAGTTTGGGGCTGCGACGCTTATGTGAAAAGGTTTCAGGTTGATAAGCTCGAACCCAAAGCAGATAAAATGCATCTTCATAGGACACCCAAAAACAGTTGGGTATACCTCCTAATTCAGATCCGAAAGCAATAGGGATTGTTTCTTGAATCGGGTCCTTTTTCGAGGAAAGGTTTCTCTCGAAAGAATTGAGTGGGAGGATGGTGGAGACTTGATGAGGTTATTGAACCGTCACTTCAACAAGTGTGTAGCAGGGCACAGGAAGTTGTTCCTGTGGCACGTACACCAACTGAAGTGGAAGCTTATGATAGTGATCATGAAACTTCCGGATCAAGTCACTACCAAACCTCGTGGGATGACAAGGATGCGTACTACTTCAGAGTGGTACGTAATCCTGTCTTGGAAGTCATGTTGCTAGACAACAATGAACCTACGAGCTATGGAGAAGCGACGGTGGGCCCAAATTCCGACAAATGGTTAGAAGCCATAAAATCCGAGATAGGATCCATGTATGAAAACAAAGTGTAGACTTTGGCAGAACAACTCGATGGTCGTAAGGCTGTTGAGTGCAGATGGATTTTAAAAGGAAGACAGACAATGATGGTAAGTGTCACCATTGAGAAAGCTCGACTTGTCGTTAAGATGTTTTTTGACAAGTTCAAGGAGTTGACTACGATGAGACTTTCTCACTCGTAGCGATGCTAAGAGTCTGTTGGAATTATATTAGCAATTACTGCATTATTTATGAAATCTTGCAGATAGGATGTCAAAACATTGTTTCCTCGACGATTCTTGAGGAAAGGTTGTATGTGATACAACCGGAAGGTTTTGTCTATCCTGAAATATGCTAATAAGTATGCAAAGCTCCAGCAATCCTTCTGAGGACTGGAGTGAGCATCTCGGAGTTGGAATGTATGCTTTGATGATGATCAAAGATTTTGGGTGTATACAAAGTTTATGAGAAACTTGTATTTCCAAAGAAGTGAGTGGGAGCACTATAGAATTTCTGATGAGTATATGTTATTGACATATTGATGATCAGAAATGACGTAGAATTTCTGGAAAGCATATAGGGTTATTTGGAAAGTGTTTTCAATGGAAAACCTGGATTAAGCTACTTGAACATTGAGCATCAAGATCTATAAGGATAGATCAAAACGCTTAATAGTACTTTCAAATGAGCACATGCCTTGACGTGATCTTGAAGGTGTTCAAGATGGATCAGTCAAAGAAGGAGTTCTTGCCTGAGTTGTAAGGTATGAAGTTAAGACTTAAAGCTCGACCATGGCAGAATAGAGAGAAAGGAACGAAGGTCGTCCCCTATACTTAAGACATAGGCTCTACAGTATGCTATGCTGTGTACCGCACCTGAAGTGTGCTTTACCATGAGTCAGTCAAGGGGTACAAGAGTGATCCAAGAATGGATCACAGGACAGCGGTCAAAGTTATCCTTAGTAACTAGTGGACTAAGGAATTTTCTCAATTATGGAGGTGGTAAAAGAGTTCGTCGTAAAGGTTACGTCGATGCAAGCTTAACACCTATCCGGATAGCTCTAAGAAGAGATACCAGATACGTATTATGGGGCAACAATTTAGAATAGCTCCAAGTAGAACAGTTATTTGGAATAGCTCCAAATAGAGCGTGGTAGCTACATCTAGGAGATGACATAGAGATTTGTAAAGCACACACGGATCTGAAAGGTTCGGACCCGTTGACTAAAACCTCTCTCACAAGCAACATGATCAAACCTAAATCTCTTGGGTATTAGTCACATGGCGATGTGACCTGTGAGTGTTAATCACATGGCGATGTGAAATAGATTATTGACTCTAGTGCAAGTGGGAGACTGTTGGAAATATGCCCTAGAGGCAATAATAAATTGATTATTATTATATTTCCTTGTTCATGATAATCGTTTATTATCCATGCTAGAATTGTATTGATAGGAAACTCAGATACATGTGTGGATACATAGACAACACCATGTCCCTAGTAAGCCTCTAGTTGACTAGCTCGTTAATCAATAGATGGTTACGGTTTCCTGACCATGGACATTGGATGTCGTTGATAACGGGATCACATCATTAGGAGAATGATGTGATGGACAAGACCCAATCCTAAGCCTAGCACAAGATCATGTAGTTCGTATGCTAAAGCTTTTCTAATGTCAAGTATCATTTCCTTAGACCATGAGATTGTGCAACTCCCGGATACCGTAGGAGTGCTTTGGGTGTGCCAAACGTCACAACATAACTGGGTGGCTATAAAGGTACACTACGGGTATCTCTGAAAGTGTCTGTTGGGTTGGCACGAATCGAGATTGGGATTTTGTCACTCCGTGTAAACGGAGAGGTATCTCTGGGCCCACTCGATAGGACATCATCATAATGTGCACAATGTGACCAAGGGGTTGATCACGGGATGATGTGTTACGGAACGAGTAAAGAGACTTGCCGGTAACGAGATTGAACAAGGTATCGGTATACCGACGATCGAATCTCGGGCAAGTACCATACCGCTAGACAAAGGGAATTGTATACGGGATTGATTGAGTCCTTGACATCGTGGTTCATCCGATGAGATCATCGTGGAACATGTGGGAGCCAACATGGGTATCCAGATCCCGCTGTTGGTTATTGACCGGAGAACATCTCGGTCATGACTACATGTCTCCCAACCCGTAGGGTCTACACACTTAAGGTTCGATGACGCTAGGGTTATAAAGGAAGTTTGTATGTGGTTACCGAATGTTGTTCGGAGTCCCGGATGAGATCCCGGACGTCACGAGGAGTTCCGGAATGGTCCGGAGGTAAAGATTTATATATAGGAAGTCCTGTTTCGGCCATCGGGACAAGTTTCGGGGTCATCGGTATTGTATCGGGACCACCGGAAGGGTCCCGGGGGCCCACCGGGTGGGGCCACCTGCCCCGGGGGGCCACATGGGCTATAGGGGGTGCGCCTTGGCCTACATGGGCCAAGGGCACCAGCCCCTAGAGGCCCATGTGCCAAGATAAAGGAAAAAGGGGAGAGTCCTAAAGGGGGAAGGCACCTCCGAGGTGCCTTGGGGAGGATGGACTCCTTCCCCCCTCCTTAGCCGCACCCCTTTCTTGGAGTAGGGGGCAAGGCTGCGCCTCCCCCTTCTCCCCTGCCCCTATATATAGTGGAGGGGAGGGAGGGCATCCATACCTGAGCCCTTGGCGCCTCCCTCCCTCCCGTGACACCTCCTCCTCTCCCGTAGGTGCTTGGCGAAGCCCTGCAGGATTGCCACGCTCCTCCATCACCACCACGCCATTGTGCTGCTGCTGGATGGAGTCTTCCTCAACCTCTCCCTCTCTCCTTGCTGGATCAAGGCGTGGGAGACATCGTCGAGCTGTACGTGTGTTGAACGCGGAGGTGCCGTCCGTTCGGCACTAGGATCATCGGTGATCTGAATCACGACGAGTACGACTCCATCAACCCCGTTCACTTGAATGCTTCCACTTAGCGATCTACAAGGGTATGTAGATGCGCTCCCCTTTCTACTCGTTGCTGGTCTCTCCATAGATAGATCTTGGTGTTACGTAGGAAAAATTTTGAATTTCTGCTACGTTCCCCAACAGTGGCGTCATGAGCTAGGTCTATTGCGTAGATTCTTTGCACGAGTAGAACACAAAGTAGTTATGGGCGTCGATATTGTTCAATATGCTTGCCGTTACTAGTCTTATCTTGATTCGGCGGCATCGTGGGATGAAGCGGCCCGGACCAACCTTACACGTACGCTTACGTGAGACCGGTTCCACCGACAAACATGCACTAGTTGCATAAGGTGGCTGGCGGGTGTCTGTCTCTCCCACTTTAGTCGGATCGGAATCGATGAAAAGGGTCCTTATGAAGGGTAAATAGCAATTGGCATATCACGTTGTGGTTCATGCGTAGGTAAGAAACGTTCTTGCTAGAAACCCATAGCAGCCACGTAAAACATGCAAACAACAATTAGAGGACGTCTAACTTGTTTTTGCAGGGTATGTATGTGATGTGATATGGCAAAAAGGATGTGATGAATGATATATGTGATGTATGAGATTGATCATGTTCTTGTAATAGGAATCACGACTTGCATGTCGATGAGTATGACAACTGGCAGGAGCCATAGGAGTTGTCTTTATTTATTTGTGACCTGCGTGTCAACTTAAACGTCATGTAATTACTTTACTTTATTGCTAACCGTTAGCCATAGTAGTAGAAGTAATAGTTGGCGAGGCAACTTCATGAAGACACGATGATGGAGATCATGATGATGGAGATCATGGTGTCATGCCGGTGACGATGATGATCATGGAGCCCTGAAGATGGAGATCAAAAGGAGCAAAGTGATGATGGCCATATCATGTCACTATTTGATTGCATGTGATGTTTATCATGTTTATACATCTTATTTGCTTAGAACGACGGTAGTAAATAAGATGATCCCTTACAACAATTTCAAGAAGTGTTCTCCCCTAACTGTGCACCGTTGCGACAGTTCGTGTTTCGAAGCACCACGTGATGATCGGGTGTTAGATTCTAACGTTCACATACAACGGGTGTAAGACAGATTTACACACGCGAAACACTTAGGGTTAACTTGACGAGCCTAGCATGTACAGACATGGCCTCGGAACACGGAGACCAAAAGGTCGAACATGAGTCGTATAGAAGATACGATCAACATGAAGATGTTCACCGATGATGACTAGTCCGTCTCACGTGATGATCGGACACGGCCTAGTTTGACTCGGATCATGTAATCACTTAGATGACTAGAGGGATGTCTATCTGAGTGGGAGTTCATAAGATGAACTTAATTATCCTGAACATAGTCAAAAGGATTTTGCAAATTATGTCGTAGCTCACGCTATAGTTCTATTGTTTAGATATGTTCCTAGAGAAAAATTAGTTGAAAGTTGATAGTAGCAATTATGCGGACTAGGTCCGTAAACTGAGGATTGTCCTCATTGCTTCATAGAAGGCTTATGTCCTTAATGCACCGCTCAGTGTGCTGAACCTCGAACGTTGTCTGTGGTTGTTGCGAACATCTGACATACACGTTTTGATAACTACGTGATAGTTCAGTTAAACGGTTTAGAGTTGAGGCACCAAAGACGTTTTTGAAACATCGCGAAACATATGAGATGTTTTGAGGGCTGAAATTGGGATTTCAAGCTCGTGCCCATGTCAAGAGGTATAAGACCTCCGATGACTTTCTTAACCTGCAAACTAAGGAGAAAAGCTCAATTGTTGAGCTTGTGCTCAGATTCTCTGAGTACAACAATCATTTGAATCGAGTGGGAGTTGATCTTCCAGATAAGACAGTGATGGTTCTCCAAAGTCATTGCCACCAAGATGTTAGAGCTTCGTGATGAACTATAACATATCAGGGATAGATATGATGATCCTTGAGGTATTCGCGATGTTTGACACCGCGAAAGTAGAAATCAAGAAGGAGCATCAATTGTTGATGGTTGGTGAAACCACTAGTTTCAAGAAGGGCAAGGGCAAGAAGGGATACTTCATGAAATGGCAAATCAGCTGCTGCTCTAGTGAAGAAACCCAAGGTAAAACCCAAACCCGAGACTAAGTGCTTCTGTAATAAGGGGAACAACCACTGGAGCAGAATTACCCTAGATACTTGGTAGATGAGAAGGCTGGCAAGGTCGATAGAAGTATATTGGATATACATTGTGTTAATGTGTACTTTGCTAGTACTCCTAGTAGCACCAGGGTATTAGATACCGGTTCGTTGCTAAGTGTTAGTAACTCGAAACAAAAGGCTACAGAATAAACGGAGACTAGCTAAAGGTGAGCTGACGATATGTGTTGGAAGTGTTTCCAAGTTTGATGTGATCTAACATCGCACGCTCCCTCTACCATCAAGATTAGTATTAAACCTGAATAAGTGCTCTTGCACCTAAAGGAATGGTTTATTGAATTTTGATCGTAGGGATACACATTTTCATGCCAAAAGATATAAGATAGTAATGATAGTACCACTTACTTGTGGCGCTGCCATGTAAGTCATATCGGTATAAAACGCATGAAGAAGCTCCATATTGATGGATCTTTGGGCTCACTCGTTTTTGAAAAGTTTGAGACATGCGAACCATGTCTATTGGTGTATATGCATGAAGAAACTCCATGCAAATGGACCGTTTTGACTCACTTGGTTTTGAATCACTTGGGACATGCAAATCATACCACATGGGCAAGATGACTGAAAAGCCTCGTTTTCAGTAAGATGGAACAAGATAGCAACTTGTTGGAAGTAACACATTTTGATGTGTGTAGTCCAATGAGTGCTGAGGCATGCAGTGAATATCGTTATGTTCTTACTTCACAGATGATTCGAGTAGATGTTGAGAATATTTACTTGATGAAACACAAGTCTGAATTATTGAATGGTTCAAATAATTTCAGAGTGAAGTAGAAGATCATTGTGACAAGAGGATAAAATGTCTATGATATGATCATAGAGATGAATATCTGAATTACGAGTTTTGGCACACAATTAAGACATTGTGGAAATTGTTTCACAATTAATACCGCCTGGAACACCATAGTGTGATGGTGTGTCCGAACATCATGGTTGCACCCTTTTGGATATGGTGCGTACCATGATGTCTCTTATCGAATTACCACTATCGTTCATGGGTTAGGCATTAGAGACAACCACATTCACTTTAAATAGGGCACCACGTAATTCCGATGAGATGACACCGTATGAATTATGGTTTAGAGAAACCTAAGTTGTCGTTTCTTAAAGGTTTGGGGCTGCGACGCTTATGTGAAAAAGTTTCAGGATTAAGCTCGAACCCAAAGCGGATAAAATGCATCTTCATGGGACACCCAAAACAGTTGGGTATACCTCCTAATTCAGATCCGAAAGCAATATGGATTGTTTTTCTTGAATCGGGTCCTTTCTCGAGGAAAGGTTTCTCTCGAAAGAGTTGAGTGGGAGGATGGTGGAGACTTGATGAGGTTATTGAACCATCACTTCAACCAGTGTGTAGCAGGGCACAGGAAGTTGTTCCCGTGGCACCTACACCAATTGAAGTGGAAGCTTATGATATTGATCAAATCACTGCCGTACCTCGTAGGGTGACAAGGATACGTTCTACTTCAGAGTGGTACGGTAATCCTGTCTTGGAAGTCATGTTGCTAGACAACAATGAACCTACGAGCTATGGAGAAGCGATGGTGGGCCCGGATTCCGATAAATGGCTTGAGGCCATAAAATCCGAGAGAGGATCCATGTATGAAAACAAAGTGTAGACTTTGGCAGAACGGCTCGATGGTCGTAAGGCTAATGAGTACAGATGGATTTCAAAAGGAAGACGGACAATGATGGTAAATGTCACCATTAAGAAAGCTCGACTTGTCGTTAAGATGTTTTCCGACAAGTTCAAGGAGTTGACTACGATGAGACTTTCTCACTCGTAGCGATGCTAAGAATCTGTTGGAATTATATTAGCAATTACTGCATTATTTATGAAATCTTGCAGATAGGATGTCAAAACATTGTTTCCTCGACGATTCTTGAGGAAAGGTTGTATGTGATACAACCGGAAGGTTTTGTCTATCCTGAAATATGCTAATAAGTATGCAAAGCTCCAGCAATCCTTCTGAGGATTGGAGTGAGCATCTCGGAGTTGGAATGTATGCTTTGATGATGATCAAAGATTTTGGGTGTATACAAAGTTTATGGGAAACTTGTATTTCCAAAGAAGTGAGTGGGAGCACTATAGAATTTCTGATGAGTATATGTTATTGACATATTGATGATCAGAAATGATGTAGAATTTCTGGAAAGCATATAGGGTTATTTGGAAAGTGTTTTCAATGGAAAACCTGGATTAAGCTACTTGAACATTGAGCATCAAGATCTATAAGGATAGATCAAAACGCTTAATAGTACTTTCAAATGAGCACATGCCTTGACGTGATCTTGAAGGTGTTCAAGATGGATCAGTCAAAGAAGGAGTTCTTGCCTGAGTTGTAAGGTATGAAGTTAAGACTTAAAGCTCGACCATGGCAGAATAGAGAGAAAGGAACGAAGGTCGTCCCCTATACTTAAGACATAGGCTCTACAGTATGCTATGCTGTGTACCGGACCTGAAGTGTGCTTTACCATGAGTCAGTCAAGGGGTACAAGAGTGATCCAAGAATGGATCACAGGACAGCGGTCAAAGTTATCCTTAGTAACTAGTGGACTAAGGAATTTTCTCAATTATGGAGGTGGTAAAAGAGTTCGTCGTAAAGGTTACGTCGATGCAAGCTTAACACCTATCCGGATAGCTCTAAGAAGAGATACCGGATACGTATTATGGGGCAACAATTTGGAATAGCTCCAAGTAGAACAGTTATTTGGAATAGCTCCAAATAGAGCGTGGTAGCTACATCTAGGAGATGACATAGAGATTTGTAAAGCACACACGGATCTGAAAGGTTCGGACCCATTGACTAAAACCTCTCTCACAAGCAACATGATCAAACCTAAAACTCTTGGGTATTAGTCACATGGCGATGTGACCTGTGAGTGTTAATCACATGGCGATGTGAACTAGATTATTGACTCTAGTGCAAGTGGGAGACTGTTGGAAATATGCCCTAGAGGCAATAATAAATTGATTATTATTATATTTCCTTGTTCATGATAATCGTTTATTATCCATGCTAGAATTGTATTGATAGGAAACTCAGATACATGTGTGGATACATAGACAACACCATGTCCCTAGTAAGCCTCTAGTTGACTAGCTCGTTAATCAATAGATGGTTACGGTTTCCTGACAATGGACATTGGATGTCGTTGATAACGGGATCACATCATTAGGAGAATGATGTGATGGACAAGACCCAATCCTAAGCCTAGCACAAGATCATGTAGTTCGTATGCTAAAGCTTTTCTAATGTCAAGTATCATTTCCTTAGACCATGAGATTGTGCAACTCCCGGATACCGTAGGAGTGCTTTGGGTGTGCCAAACGTCACAACGTAACTAGGTGGCTATAAAGGTACACTACGGGTATCTCTGAAAGTGTCTGTTGGGTTGGCACGAATCGAGATTGGGATTTTGTCACTCCGTGTAAACGGAGAGGTATCTCTGGGCCCACTCGGTAGGACATCATCATAATGTGCACAATGTGACCAAGGGGTTGATCACGGGATGATGTGTTACGGAACGAGTAAAGAGACTTGCCGGTAACGAGATTGAATAAGGTATCGGTATACCGACGATCGAATCTCGGGCAAGTACCATACCGCTAGACAAAGGGAATTGTATACGGGATTGATTGAGTCCTTGACATCGTGGTTCATCCGATGAGATCATCGTGGAACATGTGGGAGCCAACATGGGTATCCAGATCCCGCTGTTGGTTATTGACCGGAGAACATCTCGGTCATGACTACATGACTCCCGAACCCGTAGGGTCTACACACTTAAGGTTCGATGACGCTAGGGTTATAAAGGAAGTTTGTATGTGGTTACCGAATGTTGTTCGGAGTCCCGGATGAGATCCCGGACGTCACGAGGAGTTCCGGAATGGTCCGGAGGTAAAGATTTATATATAGGAAGTCCTGTTTCGGCCATCGGGACAAGTTTCGGGGTCATCGGTATTGTACCGGGACCACCGGAAGGGTCCCGGGGGCCCACCGGGTGGGGCCACCTGCCCCGGGGGGCCACATTGGCTATAGGGGGTGCGCCTTGGCCTACATGGGCCAAGGGCACCAGCCCCTAGAGGCCCATGCGCCAAGATAAAGGAAAAAGGGGAGAGTCCTAAAGGGGGAAGGCACCTCCGAGGTGCCTTGGGGAGGATGGACTCCTTCCCCCCTCCTTAGCCGCACCCCTTTCTTGGAGTAGGGGGCAAGGCTGCGCCTCCCCCTTCTCCCCTGCCCCTATATATAGTGGAGGGGAGGGAGGGCATCCATACCTGAGCCCTTGGCGCCTCCCTCCCTCCCGTGACACCTCCTCCTCTCCCGTAGGTGCTTGGCGAAGCCCTGCAGGATTGCCACGCTCCTCCATCACCACCACGCCATTGTGCTGCTGCTGGATGGAGTCTTCCTCAACCTCTCCCTCTCTCCTTGCTGGATCAAGGCGTGGGAGACATCGTCGAGCTGTACATGTGTTGAACGCGGAGGTGCCGTCCGTTCGGCACTAGGATCATCGGTGATCTGAATCACGACGAGTACGACTCCATCAACCCCGTTCACTTGAACGCTTCCGCTTAGCGATCTACAAGGGAATGTAGATGCACTCCCCTTTCTACTCGTTGCTGGTCTCTCCATAGATAGATCTTGGTGTTACGTAGGAAATTTTTTGAATTTCTGCTACGTTCCCCAACAACCCGCCCAGCCAGCGGCCGCAATATGGACGTGTGCACGGCGCCGGGGATGGCACCATGTGGAAGTACTATTATAGCGAGGACCCCGAGGCCAAAAGACAGAGAAAGAAATTCAATAAAGTGACTATCGACGAGAAGGTGGCGCGGGCGATGGAGAAAGCAAAAGTTGAGACCAAAGCTGAGATAATGGCTGCCTGTAGACATGATATGGGGGCTGTTTTTACAAGCTTGATTCCAATTGTGGTCACATGGGCGCAATAAAACCCAAACGCGCCACCAAGTGATTTTCCCATGCCCAGCTTTACCGGGAGAAACTCAATGAACACTGGGCCCATACCCGTACCTAGTATGGCAACCGCACCCGCACCCGCACCCACACCCGCACCCGCACCTCCTCCAGCACATGCTCCTACACCCAGCTGTCATAGCATCCCTAGCTCCGTCTCTGGCTTGAATGCCGGGCCGTCGACATTGGCTAAGCTCAAAGCCCTCACGGTAAATACGGGTCGCACCTTCATCAACTCAACTAATTAATTAATCTTCAGTTGTCATTCTTTTTGGATCTCTGACGCCGCACATATATGTCTTTGTAGGCCGACTCCACTCCGTGCACCCTCCTTTACCACATGAAGGGTGGGTTGGTGGATGTGGGGAAGGGTACTATAGTGAAGCCCAAGGATCGACTATTCCACCGCCGGCAGATGCCTGATAACGCCTTAAGGGTCTCCCTGGCGAGTGTGAAAGCGGGCTACGAGGGTTTCCCTCGTCTGATACAAACCGATGGAGAGGATGACAAGACCCTCACGCAGCTTGGCCAATGCAAAAATTGGCCGATCCTGTGGCCGAAAAATCTTCTTTGTGTCGAGGTGGCCGGGAGCACACCAACGGGACCTCAGGAAGGTCTGACCACAACCCCTGCTACACAAGTACAACCATCGTCTGTGCTGCTTGCTGAGATCGAGAGACACGAGGAAGGAGGGCCAACCGTTCCGGCAAATGATACCATCTGCCCCATGGAAGAGGATATGGATGATGACATGGAGGAGGCCGAGGACCCTATCCAGTATATCAATACCGGCTATGACATGGAAGTAACACTGAGTCAACCATATGAATATGAGATGCATGTACCAGAGCCGGAACGTCCTCGGGAGTGCAAGAAATTTTTGTTCATGCAATCCTCGCAGGACACGCCTCCAGATGTCGGTTCCACCCAAGCTTAACTACTTAGCCACAGTCGTCCAATGCTGAGCCCGGAAACACTAGGGGTGGTGCTCAGGGAGGGTCTGAGAGACCCACCAGCACCTCAGCCCACTAAGAAGAAGCAGAGGAAGAGACCGACGGCGAGAAAATCCAATAAAGTTGGCAATGTTGGTTCTAGCAGCCAGCTACCTTCGACCAAGGTTGACAGTGCACCGATGAAACATGCTCCATTAATCCATGTCGCGGGAGAGCCAATGGTACCGGCGAATGCACTAGCTGCCATAACAGGGGATCTCAAGAGACTCCATGACCATGTGCCTTCGACAGAGAGAAGCCTCCTCGCCTCAGATGATCCAGGATACCCACTTTATATGGTTAATGTGCCGAGCAGTTGCAAGATGTACGTCCACACATGCCCCGCTGACCTCTTCTTCCTAAGGTTTGATTACATCTTCCAGATGTTTCAAATGAGGATACTCGATTTTACGTTTATGTGCTAAACATGAACTACATCGTCAGGAGAGAGCAAGTCACCGGTCTTGCGGTCACGGACCCATACTACATGCATGAGGGCTTCTTGTCAATCAATGATGCCAACTGTCAATATGTGAGTCAGTACATCGAAGAATTCTTGGTCAGCAATAAGGGCAAAGAAACGATTCTCCTACCTTATCATCCCGGGTAAGTCATTCGCGGATAGCACTATAAACATACATCCTTTCGTGCATTTCAATAATTACTTTGCACGCGTGGAGGCTAACTTGATCGTGTATTTTGCGCAGCGGGGGGTGTCGTGCCGTTCTATCGTTCTTTACCCTCGTCACTCCCGTTCTCTATATTTGGAACCATCGAAGAACATATAGAAGAAAGATTACACACACATAAAGTATGTTCTGGACAGAGCTATCCTGGGCTTCAGCATGCGGGGTGGCTACATCCAAAGCAAAAAAACAAATAAGGTCGGGGTCTGTTTCAGCCACAAGATTGACTTCTGTTGCATTCAGCAACCGGGAAGAAGTGAGAATGATGGATTCTACGTCATCCATCTAATGATGGAGTACAGAAGGGATGTGCAATCACTTTGCACGAAATCTTCATCCGATACCCATTTCCAGAGATGGGTCGAAGCCTTTGGAGCCGTGCCGGATAATCGACTTCGAAATGATTTCTATCGGATCCAGCAGGAAATTGCGTCCATCATCATGAAAGATGTCCTCGGAGAGAATGGGATGTTCTACGGTGGCCAAATATCGCGAGCTGACGTCCGAACCCACATTACCCTACAACGTCAGGAGATGACGCCTTTCACTAAGCTTGGCTTCGTCCTCCCGGGTATGGATAGATGGGAAGAGTGCACTGCTTAAAACAATGTGTCTGTTTAGTTACTTGTTACTTTCTCTGTACGACGAAACTTCGAATGTCTCAGTACGACGAAACTATTAGATGTATGGTGCCACGCTCTAGTTAATTACTTTTGGTACGATGAAATTTGTTAACTATGTTTACTATATATGTTGCTTCTATTTCATAACTGTTACGTTCAATTCGCTTCATGATATATATATATATATATATATATATATATATATATATATATATATATATATATCTGTGTGTGTGTGTGCATCTCTGACAGGTATATAGATCAACGATGGTGAGGAAGTGGTATGTCGTGTATGTAGGGCATGTTCCGGGTGTGTATGATGAGTGGCCAGAGTGTCAGGCCCAAGTCTCTAGCTTCTCCGGCGGAAGCCAGAAAGGGTTTGATAGCAGAGCGGAAGCCGAAGCTAGTTACTTGAGATTCATGGCACAACAGGGGATTCACAACCAGCGCCGCTTCAAACACTACTACATAATACCGCTTTTGATCATCGTGATCACGCTTATCTCGTATGTCATAGTTTAGGTAGATGATGAAACATGTGTCTACGGTGACAATGTAAGAGACATATGATCATTAACTTGTATCGCTATTTCGAGATGATGATGAGATCGACATCATTTGTGTTCGATAATGATGATATGATGAGACTATGTTGTGCCACTTCGTTGATGATGATGAGACATTCATTTTTCATATAGTTTCAATGTATGTGTATGTTGTAATTGTATAAAACCTGTAAAAATACGAATATAGCAAAATAAAAAAAATACTAGCAGTAGCGTGGGGTTTTGGAGTAGTAGCAGTGCTGCTTTACCAGTAGCATTGGTTGTGGAGCCATGCTACTATTATTAGCAGTAGCGATGGATATAGGCGCGCTACTACTAGACATAGGTAGCAGTAGCGCTGGTTGAAACAAGCGCTACTGCTAAAAAATAGTTGTAGCACCATAGCAGTAGCGCGCCTGCCCGCGCTACTAATAGCCAAAAAAACCAGTGCTACTGGTAAGGGTTTTCCTAGTAGTGTATTCATTTAAATTTGGTTGAATGATGTTTGTGATTTAAAAATTATATTCCATGTCCTTGTTTTGTGAATGTGTTGTGAAATGCAACAAATGTGGATGTGCGGCTGCTTGCATGCGCTGCATTTTTGGGCTACTGCTGGAGCAAGCGTTACGCGACGCGCCAAACCTGGTGATGCGCGTGCTGCAAACCAAATTTTAGCGCGCCACGCGTTGGGCGCCTGTTGCAGATGCTCTGAGTAAAACAAGATGAAGCCTCTGATAGAAACGGCCATCATTGACTTATGCGACAACACTAGCACCTTGTTGCACGGAAAGACGGTGATCGCAGACTTGGGCTGCTCCTCTGGCCCAAATGCACTAGCACTGGTATCAATTGCCGTCAAGGCCATCCATATAGCCACTGCCTTCATTTACAACAGCAACCACCGGACACTGAAGATTATGAGATTCTGAATATGTATTAGGGCCTCAAAGGGCTGTTTATATAAGATACAAATCTTGGAGGCCAAGAATAGTAGAGATAGATTACAACTTGAACTACCAAATATATGTAAACCGAATATACTCTAATACCCCCCCCCCGTAGTGTCAATGTCAGGTGTAACGATGTTGAGACTGGAGCGAACGTCGGTGAACGATGCAGTTGGGAGCCCCTTGGTGAAAATATCAGCAAATTGCACACTGGTAGGAACATGAAGCACACGAACCTTGCCAAGAGCCACTTTTTCACGAACAAAATGAATATCAATCTCGATGTGTTTGGTGCAACGATGCTGAACGGGATTGGACGCCATGTAGACTGCAGAAATATTGTCACAATAAACAATTGTAGCACACTCGATTGGTCGATGAAGCTCAACCAAAAGCTGACGGGGCCACACCCCTTGGCCACAGAATGAGCAACAGACCTATATTCAGCTTTTGCAGAAGATCTGGAAACTGTAGCCTGCCTTTTAGAGGACCAAGAAACAAGATTATCACCCAAATAAACACAAAAGCCGGATGTAGATCGTCGAGTATCTGGACGACCCGCCTAGTCTGCATCAGAATAAACTATCAAGCTTGTTGGAGAGGAAGAGTTAAGAAGAAGACCATGATCAATAGTACCTTTGAGATACCGAAGTATTCTCTTGACATGGGAAAAATGAGGAACACGAGGATCATGCATATATAAGCACACTTGTTGAATAGAATAAGATATATCAGGACCAGTGAGAGTGGCATATTAGAGAGCACCGGTGATACTGCGATAAAGAGTAGGATCAGAAATGGGTTCACCATCGGCCGACAACTTGGTACCAACGTCAACCGGCATATGACAGGGTTGACAGTCAGTCATCCCCGCACGAGAGAGCAAATCAAGAAGATACTGGCGTTGAGAGAGAAAGAGTGTATATGAAGTTCGGGAGACAGTGATCCCAAGAAAGTGATGAAGAGGACCAAGATCAGTCATGGAAAATTCATGATTAAGAGAAGAGATAATATGTTGTAAAAAGGAATCACAAGAGGCAGTGAGAATTATATCATCAACATATAGGAGAAGATATGCAGTATTAGACGAGGAACGAAAAATAAAGAGAGAGGAATCAGATTTAGATGAGGTAAAACCTAATGTTTGAATGAAGGTGGTGAAGCGATTAAACCAAGCACGAGGAGCTTGTTTGAGACCATACAGAGATTTGTGAAGAAGACAAACAAAATCACGAGAAGAGGGATTCTCAAAACCTGAAGGCTGTTGACAATAGACAATTTCATTGAGAGTGCCATGAAGAAAAGCATTTTTAACATCGAGTTGATGAATCGGCCAAGAGGAGGAGATAGCAAGACTGAGAACAACACGAATGGTACTAGGTTTTACAACCGGAGAAAAGGTCTCATCAAAAGCAATACCATGTTGTTGAGAAAAATGACGACACACCCAACGAGCTTTATAACGAGCAAGAGTACCATCAGCATGAAATTTGTGGCGGAAAACCCATTTGCCGGAAACGACATTGACACCGGGTGGTTTGGGAACGAGAGTACAGGTGTTATTTTGCTGAAGAGCATGAAACTCATCACGCATAGCAGAATGCCAGAGAGGATCGAGAAGAGCTCATTTATAAGATGTAGGAATAGGAGAGATGGTGGGAATAGCCGTGAGATTAAGACGTCATGTAGGGAGATGAAAGCCACTCTTACCATGAGTGCACATGACATGATCGTTGGTTGGCGGTATGATAGGAACAGCATTGGATGGAAGAGGCGGTGTGGAGGAAGAAGAGGAGGAAGGAGAAGCTAGAACAGGGGAGGTAGGTGTGGGAGGAGAGGGAGCTGCCGTCAAGGGAGGAGTTGGCAGTGCAGAAGGCCGTGGTGAGATGGGAGTTGGCGGTGTGGAAGGCTGTTGTGGAGTTGTGGCAGGCTGCTGTGGTGGCTGTTGCTCTGCTGCAATAGAGGTAGGAGTTAAAAGATGGATTAGAGAAGATGGAGGATGGACAGGGGAAGGTTGGTGTATAGGTGATGATTTTGTCGCAGCGTAGGGAAAAGTGTGTTCGTCAAAGATGACGTGACGAGAAATAATGACACGACCGGATGAAGGATTGAAGCAGCGAGAGCCCTTGTGATCATCGGAGAGACCGAGGTAGATGCAGGTTAAAGATCGAGGCTCTAGTTTATGAGAGGTCGTAGAAGTGATGATGGGAAAACAGAGACAACCAAAAACACGGAGAGAAAGATAGTCGGGATGGGAAAGAAAAAGGTATTGAAAGGGTGTGTAGAGAGGACATGTTTTGGTTGGTCTGATATTTAGAAGAAGGGTGGCAGTACGTAGGGCTTCAACCCAAAAACGGGGAGGGAGAGAAGCTTGAATGAGCAAAGTGCGAAGAATAACATTTATGGAGCAAAGAGAGCATTCTGCTTTACCGTTTTGGGGGGGTGTATAGGGGCAAGAAAAGCGAAGGAGTATGCCGTGGGAGAGAAAGAAAGTGCAATTGCGAGTATTATCAAATTCACATCCATTGTCACATTGAATAAAGCGTATTGGAAGACCAAAGTGGGTTAGAACATATTGACAAAAATTGAGAAAAATTGGGTGTACTTCGGACTTGGCTCGGAGAGGAAATGTCCAAACATAATGGGAATAATCATCAAGAATTACACGGTAGTATTTATAACCAGAAACACTAGGAATTGGAGAGGTCCATAAATCACAATGTAGTAATTCAAATGGAAAAGTACTAATAGTAGAGGAGGTACCAAAAGGTAGTCTAACATGTTTGCCACATTGACAGGCATTACAAAGAGAAGAATCATGAGAGACACTAGAACTAGGGATACTAAATTCCTATAGTAATGACGATATTGTAGCTTTATTTGGATGACCGAGCCGGCGATGCCAGAGATCAACTGATGCAAGCATGGCGCGAGGAGTGGAAGTGGGTACACCATGAAGAGGATAAAGATCGCCCATGCTATTGTACCGAGCGAGAACCTCCCCCATTTTCAGATCCTTCACAGATAAACCAAAGGGGTCAAAGGCAAGAATAACTTGATTATCGATGGTGAACTAACGAACGGAGATAAGATTAGCAACTAAAGATGGGACAACAAGAATATTACGTAAGAGAAAATTGTTAGAAGAATAGGGGATGTAAGAGTCACCGGTGCAAGAAACAGGAATAGTGGAACCATCACCGATGGTAATGGAAGAAAAAGAAGAAGGAGAACAAGCTGACAAAAATTCATATTTGAAGACATATACAAGGATGCACCAGAGTCGAAAATCCAATCCGTACCTTCGTTGTTTAGGGTGAAATTGTTCATGGCGGCGATGAAGGCATCCTGATCCTAGCTTGGCGATGTTGTGGAAGTAGAAGGCGCAGGCACGTTCATTGGTGCATGTTGACCGTATGCGTACAGTGACGGGGCCGAAATAGCACTGGGTGTCGGTGTCAAAACTGGCGGATCTCGGGTAGGGGGTCCCGATCTGTGCGTCAAGGCTGATGGTAACAGGAAGCAAGGGACATGGATGTTTACCCAGGTTCGGGACCTCTCGATGGAGGTAAAACCCTACTTCCTGCTGGATTAATATTGATGATATGGGTAGTACAAGAGTAGATCTACCACGAGATCGTAGAGGCTAAACCCTAAGAGCTAGCCTATGATGGTATGAATGTAATTGTGATCGGCCTTCTAAGGACCAACCTCTCCAGTTTATATAGACACCGGAGAGAGCTAGGGTTTACATGGAGTCGGTTACAAGGAAGGAAATATAATATCCGGATCGCCAAGCTTGCCTTCCACGCCAAGGAAAGTCCCATCCGGACACGAGCCGAAGTCTTGAGTCTTGTATCTTCATGCTTCAATAATACGGACGTTGTACACAGTCCGGCTATCCGGATACCCCCTAATCCAGGACTCCCTGAGTAGCCCCTGAACCAGGCTTCAATGACGATGAGTCTGGCGTGCAGCATTGTCTTCGACATTGCAAGGCGGGTTCCTCCTCCGAAAACTCCAAAGTGGTTTATTGAACACGTAGACCGTGTCTGGATCTGCAAGATGATCTTTGTATGGTATAGATCTGACTTGCTGGCAATCTTCGTGCGTCGTGCCACTGCATCGTGGCTCGGTCCAACGCGAACTGACGTTTCCTTCCCCACAATGACTCGTGTTATGAGGCGGTTTTATTGGCACGTCCCGTCGAGGTAGAGATCGTGTCGCTTTTATTACGAGATTTTCCATCAATATGAGCGTGTGTGACCCCACTACGGCCGTTGGTATTACCCCATGCGTTTTTAGATAAGCCTCAAACGGTCACACCAGGGACTCTTGATATTCACCCTCTTTATAAAGGGGTCGAGACCTATGCCTCTTTTTTCACCTTCATTGTGCCTTCTCGCACCTCGAGTTCTAACACCCAAAACCCAAGCTTCCCTGCTCCGGAATCCTCCAATATGTCCGGATCCGACCCTCAAGGCCGTTGGGTGGCCTCCTCGATCGAAGAGAAGGACATCGCAAAACTTAGGGAGGTCAGATACCTGACCACGGATATCCAGCACAGGCTTCCTGCTCCAGGGCAGGTCATCCCTACGCCGGAGCCCAATGAGTGTGTTGTTTTCGTCCCACACTTCCTCCGCGGTCTGGGTTTCACCCTCGATCCCTTCGTGAGGGGGCTCATGTTCTATTATGGGTTGGATTTTCATGATCTGGCTCCAGACGCTATCCTCCATATCTCGTCGTTCATTATCATGTGCGAGGCTTTTCTCCATATCATCCCGCACTTCGGCTTACGGCTCAAGACCTTCAATGTGAAGCCGAAGAAGATCGGGGGGCGACATGTGGAGTGCGAAGGTGTTGTAATAAGCAGAAACGCCGACGCCCCATGGCCGGAGGGTTCTTTCCCAGAAGTATCTGATGTATGGTAGTGGAGGTGGTTTTATGCTACGGCCCCAAGGGGCACAAAGTGGGTAGCCGCCCCTGAGTTCCGCTCGGGCCCTACGTCGAAGTTGGCATCCTGGACAGACGTAGGACGCAATTGGGGGCCCGCAGGCGATGTACCCATACTGCAGAACCGCATCCGGGAGCTTCTCGAGAGGGGTATCGACCTTGTCAGCATAATGCAAGTAATGTTAATCCGGCGGATATTGCCGTGCCAACACCGGCCTCTTCAGATGTGGGAGTTCAATCCGGAGGGTCCGCGGACTGTGAAGCACTTCTTCGGCTTTAAGCCCGAAGAGATGTGCAAATTATTCTTCGGACAGAAAGTCGTATGTCCGAACACCATCGAGGATGCGGGCCTAAGCTGCAATCGCCTAGATACCCAAGTAAGTAGCCTTGATACCGGACACCTTGTTTGGTATTTATAATGATTGTTCATTCTGACCAACATCCGCGTGCAGGAATGGCTCAGCAAGGCGGAGAGAATTAGGTGTCTGGCACCGCTTCCCGAAGGCTCGCCCGTCCCCACTATGGCCAAGATGCTCGACCGGGTGCTAAGCAGAATGCCCTCGGGGAAAGACAAGGGGAGGGGTGAGGAATCCAAACCCCACACGGTACGCATCTGAACCGGGGGAATTGTTACCTCCCCCAGGGAGGAAGGGGAGGCTAAGGCCTCCTCCCCATGCGGGAAGAAGAGGGCTGCCTCCAAAGATTTGGAGGCGGAGATGCCCAAATTAGGGAAAAAGTTATCCCCAGGGGGCCTTATCCTGACGGGCTGCCTCACCGCACCATGCCCTCCAACGGGCCGGCCCTCCAACGAGCCGTAAGTCAATCATTAACTTAAAGGTACTGCATTTCTCCTGGATCGATGACCAGGATTCAACTTTTTTTGCAGTCTGGCTGGCGGCTCTTCTCAACAGGGATCGTCTTCGGGGGACTTTCCTCCGGAGATGATGGAGAGCGAGACCCCACCCGCCTCTCCGATTCTTGATGCAGGCGACACCAAGGTGTCGTCACGGAGGAGTCCGGATCCGCCAAGGCCGGGGGCCAATACGTCAGACGCCTTGAGTCCGGACGTGCTGACGGACTTACTGGAGCAAGTTGCGCTCTCGGAGGAGCACCGCTCATTAATGAGTACGGTGCTCAAGAAGATTTCATCCGCTACAAGCGGTTTGAATGAAGCATTTACAAGCCTTCTTGGAGACTTTGAGGTATGTAATGAGGAATACACCATATAGATAGTAGCCCCTGAGACTCTGGTTGCCTGCCTTAGGCGGCAAACGGGGTATCGTAAGCAAAGATTTATGCGGAAATGTGTGCAGGTACCTGCGGGTCCGGCCACTGGCCCGTCTGTTGAAGTTGCCAAACTGACGAGGCAAATCGGGTCAATTGACGCCGATATCACTCTGATGAATGAGTGGCTGGATAAATCACAAGGTATGTGTCCTGTCCTTCCATTGCATAGGAAAATATGAAGGTGTCACATATTGATGTAGTATGTTCGGACTGCAGATGGTGCTGCTGCCATGGAGGCCCAGAGGGCGGAACTTGCTCTAGCCAAGGAGCAAGCTCGGGTGAGCAATGTGGCTGCCCTAAAGGCGGCCGAGGAATTGAGAGCCGAACAGGCTACTCATCGCCAAAGCGAGGAAAAGATAGCCGAAATGGCTATCGAGTTAAAAAATGCCGCTGATCGGTATGAGCTCCTGAAAAAGGAGCAGGAGGATAAATCGGCTGACCTGAGCAAGGCACTTAATGCCACCAAGGAAATACGGACCCAGCTCAGGGGTGCGCGGGAGGAGCTTCAACAGGCCGGGAAAATCGTGGCTGGAGACTCCTATTTGCTGCGGACGAAGTTCTTCGATCCGAAGTATGCTCCCCTGGATGGACGCTGGAGTTCGCCAGACGCGTACGCGGACCTGGCGAAGAGTACGGATGATGCTGTGGAGTTCTTCAAAGATCATGGTGAGAAAGAGGTGGAGAAGCTTTGCTGGTCGCAGGTCAATGCTCCCACCCACCCACTACCATTAAGTGATAAGATGGCTGCTGTAGCAGAGCTTCACAGGCTGTCCGGCCTTGCAATGCGGTCTGTAATAGACCATCTTTGGCCGAAGGGGACTAAGCTGGACAGTTACTTTGGTTTGGTGCAATAGTTCCCTGGGGCCGTGCCTCGGATCGACGCCATGAGGCAGTCGGCATGCATAGAGGGTGCTCGGATGGCCCTTGCCCGCGATAAAGCGTATTGGACGGATATGGACGCCACTATAATAGCGTCTCAGGATCCGGTGGGGGGCCAATATCCGGCCGGGCACTACTTGGCGCAGGTCACAGAGGGTGCTCGCCTGATAGAGGTGAAGTGCCCGAAGAATCTCTTATTCGAGTGATAATTCAAATCATTGTAAAAACAATGTTTATTTTGATTAGAAGATTATATTTATATTGTTTGTCTGAAAATATGATTGTGTCCCCTGTGCGCCCGTTTATATATATGTATATATGTGTGGGGGATCCGAAAGATAGCAGTCGTTGGCTTCAGCCCCCACGCATACAATGCAGGGGTGTTCGCGAGAAAATGTGCTTAATCACTCTTTATCCAATGTTTTGGTCAGGCAAGGAGGTGATCGCACGTCGAACTAGGCAACCGGACTATATAGTTGTAACACTTTCGCTTAGCCGCGGGATTCTAACGTTGGGGCTACTATGTAGCCCCTGGTACCTTCATGTGCATCCAAATACGGGCACGTATGTACCTGGCCGGGAAATGGCCCTTCGTTAATGCGGAGGAATCCTAGAGATTCCGGTGAGTCGTCGAGTGGTTGACCAGTCTCTCGCTGTATCATGACAGTCATTTTTCGGCTTTCTCTACTGAGGTGCTCATCCGGAATAACCAGGGCATGGTCGCAGTAGTTCTCCTTTGGCCACCTTAGCCGATAATAATGGAACGTAAGGCGGCAAACCCAGGAGCCGGGCAAACCCAACATTTGACCAAAGACATGATTCGGAGCTGATGCATATAAGGCCAAACTCGTGACGCCGAACACTCCCGAAGGTATTCGGACTTTATTATAGATGATGAGCTCAAGAATGCCCATTCATTATAAACCCTGTGTTTCCAGGTACGGGCGTTAATCTGTCGTGGTGAAATGCCAAAAATGGCAGTATCCTCTGTGGGTATGGAACCCATGGGATGGCTAAACAACAAGAGGCAATAGAAAAGGTTTACATAGGGGCTTAATCTGAAAAGAAACATGTTGAACGGGGCCCTGCTGCACGTCTGCGCCTTTGTATCCGTTGTGCCGCATCCTAGAAGGGTATCACGCGAACGTTGTCTCCGGAAAAGGGAAGCTCATAGAAGAGTGCAACGTAAGTATGCGATGGATAGTAAAAAATGTAAGATGCTGGCCTGCCAATAAGGTTGAGCCAAGTGTGGGGCTTTATTATTAGCCCCTGGTATCCACTATAGGGTTACATATACGGTGCCCTGGTTTGATATGGGCTGCCGGACTCGTCAAACCGTGTCTGTGGTCTTAACGGCCCATCATATTTTTGTTAGAGGCCGCTTATAGTCCGGCCGCTAGGGCCGTCGCGTATTCCTCTGCGTGTGAAGAGCGCTCTGTTATTCCGCTAACGGTGATGACGTTGCGTGGATCAGGCATCTTAAGTGTAAGGTAGCCATAGTGTGGCAATGCGTTGAAGCGGGCGAAGGCCGTTCTTCCAAGCAATGCTTGATAGATGCTTTGGAAGGGTGTGATGACCCACAAGTATAGGGGATCGCAACAGTTTTCGAGGGCAAAGTATTCAACCCAAATTTATTGATTCGACACAAGGGGAGCCAAAGAATATTCTCAAGTATTAGCAGCTGAGTTGTCAATTCAACCACACCTGGAAACTTAGTATCTGCAGCAAAGTGTTTAGTAGCAAAGTAAAATGATAGTGGTGGTAACGGTAACAAAAGTAAAGACAGCAAAAGTAATGTTTTTGGTATTTTGTAGTGATTGTAACAGTAGCAACGGAAAAGTAAATAAGTGTAAACCAGTATATGGAAAACTCGTAGGCACCGGATTAGCGATGGATAATTATCCCGGATGCGGTTCGTCATGTAACAGTCATAACATAGGGTGACACAGAACTAGCTCCAGTTCATCAATGTAATGTAGGCATGTATTCCGTATATAGTCATACGTGCTTATGGAAAAGAACTTGCATGACATCTTTTGTCCTACCCTCCCGTGGCAGCGGGGTCCTATTGGAAACTAAGGGATATTAAGGCCTCCTTTTAATAGAGAACCGGAACAAAGCATTAGCACATAGTGAATACATGAACTCCTCAAACTATGGTCATCACCGGGAGTGGTCCTGATTATTGTCACTTCGGGGTTGCCGGATCATAACACATAGTAGGTGACTATAGACTTGCAAGATAGGATCAAGAACACACATATATTCATGAAAACATAATAGGTTCAGATCTGAAATCATGGCACTCGGGCCCTAGTGACAAGCATTAAGCATAGCAAAGTCATAGCAACATCAATCTCAGAACATAATGGATACTAGGGATCAAACCCTAACAAAACTAACTCGATTACATGATAAATCTCATCCAACCCATCACCGTCCAGCAAGCCTACGATGCAATTACTCACGCACAGCGGTGAGCATCATGAAATTGGTGATGGAGGATGGTTGATGATGACGACGGCGACGAATCCCCCTCTCTAGAGCCCCGAACGGACTCCAGATCAGCCCTCCCGAGAGGTATTAGGGCTTGGCGGCGGCTCCGTATCGTAAAACGCGATGATTTCTTCTCTCTAATTTTTTTCTCCCTGGAAGCCAATATATGGAGTTGGAGTTGGCGTCGGAGGGCCACCAGGGGGCCCACGAGGTAGGGGGTGCGCCCAGGGGGGGCGCACCCCCCACCCTCGTGAGCAGGGTGTGGGCCCCCTGGTCTTCATCTTTTGCGAGGATTTTTCTTTATTTTTTCTAAGGTGTTCCATGGAGTTTCAGGACATTCCGAGAATTTTTATTTTCTGCACAAAAAACAACACCATGGCAGTTCTGCTGTAAACAACGTCAGTCCGGGTTAGTTCCATTCAAATCATGCAAGTTAGAGTCCAAAACAAGGGCAAAAGTGTTTGGAAAAGTAGATATGACGGAGACGTATCAACTCCCCCAAGCTTAAACCCTTGCTTGTCCTCAAGCAATTCAGTTGACAAACTGAAAGAGAAAAAGAAAAACTTTTACAAACTCTGTTTGCTCTTGTTGTTGTAAACATGAAAAGCCAGCATTCAAGTTTTAGCAATTATTATGAACTAACAATACTCACAATGGCATGTAGGTCTCACAATTACTCATATCAATAGCATAATCAGCTAGCGAGCCATAATAATAAAACTCGGATGACAACACTTTCTCAAAATAATCATAACATGATATAACAAAATGGTATCTCGCTAGCCCTTTCTTAGACCGCAAAACATAAATGCAGAGCACCTTTAAAGATCAAGGATTGTCTAAACATTGTAATTCAGGGTAAAAGAGATCCAGTCAAGTCATACACAATATAAACCAATAATAATGAATGCAAACGACAGTGTGCTCTCCAGTGGGTGCTTTTTAATAAGAAGGGTGATTACTCAACATAAAAGTAAATGGATAGGCCCTTCGCAGAGGGAAGCAGGGATTTGTAGAGGTTTCAAAGCTCGATTTTGAAATAGAGATAAATTATATTTTGAGCGGCATACTTTCATTGTCAACATAACAACTAAAAGACGACGATATCTTCCATGCTAAACAGATTATAGGCGGTTCCCAAACAGAATGGTAAAGTTTATACTCCCCTTCCTCCACAAGCATCAATCCATGGCTTGCTCGAAACAACGAGTGCCTCCAACATTCAACGGGTCCCAAGGGGAGTTTTGTTTGCAGTTATTTTGATTTAGTTTGCACAAAGCATGGGACTGGGCATCCCGGATACCAGCCATTTTCTCGCGAATGAGGAGCAGAGTCGACTCCCCTTGAGAATAACCCGCCTAACATGGAAGATAAGGGCAGCTCTAGTTGACATATGAGCTATTCGAGCATGCAAAACAGAATGTTTATTTGAAGGTTTAGAGTTTGGCACCTACAAATTTACTTGGAACGGCAGGTAAATACCACATATAGGTAGGTATAGTGGACTCATATGGAATAACTTTGGGGTTTATGGAGTTTGGATGCACAAGCAGTATTCCCGCTTAGTACATGTGAAGGCTAGCAAAAGACTGGGAAGCGACCAACTGAGAGAGCGACAACAGTCGTAAACATGCATTAAAATTAATTCACACCGAGTACAAGCATGAGTAGGATATAATCCACCATGAACATAAATATCATGAAGGCTATGTTGATTTGATTCAACTACATGCGTGAACATGTGCCAAGTCGAATCACTCAATACATTTAAAGGAAGATACCACCCAATCATACCACATCATAATCATTCTAATAGCATGTTGGCACGCAAGGTAAACCATTATAACTCATAGCTAATCAAGCATGGCACAAGCAACTATAATCTCTAAATGTCATTGCAAATATGTTTACTTCATAATAGCTAAATCAGGAACGATGAATCATCATATTTACAAAAACAAGAGAGGTCGAGTTCATACCAGCTTTTCTCTTCCCAATAAGTCCATCATATATCATCATTATTTCCTTTCACTTGCACGACCGAACAGTATGTATAATAATAAGAGTGCACGTGCATTGGACTAAGCTGGAATCTACAAGCATTCAACTCAAGAGAGAAGACAAGTAATATGGGCTCTAAGTCAAATAAACAATCATGCATATAAGAGCCACAAAGCATTTTCAATATGGTTTTCTCGACCCCCAAAGAAAAGAAAAGAAATAAAAACTATTTACACGGGAAAGCTCCCAACAAGCAAAAGAAGAACGGGAAATATTTTTGGGTTTTCTTTTAATTCACTACGGCAAAGAAGTAAACTACTACTAATTTTTTTGTTTTTTTCTTAAAGTTTATCAAACACACAAGAAGAAAGCAGAAAAAGAAATTTAAACTAGCATGGATATTACAGTGAAAGAGTATGAGCACCGACATCTAGCAGTGAGTGTGTGTGAACATGAATGTAATGTCGGTGGGAAATACGTACTCCCCCAAGCTTAGGCTTTTGGCCTAAGTTGGTCTATTGCCAGGGGTAGCCTGGCGGATACCCGTAGGTAAAGCTGGGGTTATACTGTGACGAAGAAGGCTCCGGCTGCCACTGGCTAGCAGCCTCCTCTAGATCCCAAGAATAAACAGATAGTCGTGGAGGCTCATCTTGTGGTTCCGGTTCCGGGGCTGGTGCAGGTTTCCGATAGGCTTGAACAGCCGACAGAATGATATGAGGTTCTTCACACAAGTTAAACAAAGAAGGAGCAGGCAAGGTAATAGTTTCAGGGTGATGTTTATCAAAGTATAGTTTATATTTGAGCTCCCCTTCGCGACTCTTAACAAGAAAGTCATGCGCTATCATACTCATATAATCTAAATAAGCACGGGGCAGCGCTATTTCTTCTTTCTCCGCATGCCTAATAGGTATTTCAAAATGTTCAGCTAGGCGTGAAGCATAAATGCCTCAAAAGATGGGGCCCTTAGTACGGTTCAGACTCAACCGTCTAGCAACAATTTCACCCATACTAACAGAGTTATTGCGGTATAAACCATGGAGCAAAATAATAATATCAGGAATACTAAGGTTCCCACAGTTCCCGCGTTCAATCAAGCAACGACTAGAAAATAAGGCAAAGTAGCGTAAAACAGGATAACGTATGCTAGTGATCCTCGCGCCAGAAACCTTCCTGGTTTCTCCCACCGTGATAGTGTTAATAAAAGCCTCTACTTCGTTACGGTAGGGTTCATCTAAGGTGCCCTCAAAGGGTATTCTGCAAACCTCACAGAATTCTGCTAATGTCATCTCTTTAACAACGTCATATAAATGAAACTCTATTGTTGGAGGTGATTTCTTAGGGAAAAAGTAGAAGTTTTGCACAAAAGTATTTGTGAGTAAGAGATACTGATGACGTTGGTCGTGGAGGAAGTTAGTGAGGCCGGCGTTCTCAATCAATAAATAGAAATCTTCATAAATCATGGCTCTCCTCAAGAAGTCATCGGAGGACCATTCACACGGCCGGACCTCCGCGGTGTGAGGCAAATTAAATTTGGGCTTCTCCTCTTCTTCCTTTTGTTTTTCCTTAGAGCTTCGGCTCGACGAGCCCCTCAAAAGTCTCTTCATTATTTCTAAAACAATCTGAAATTTTTAGTAACTTCAAATAAAAGTGAACCAACTTCAATAAAATTGATAGTAACAACTCCCACAAGTGCCTAGAGCCTATATAAAGCATTGGAACTACTTGGAACCATATAAATTTGACATGCAAGCTCAAGAACATGGTCACCTATGCAGCACAAATTTGCAATGAATAAAGCACTACAACAAAAACTAATTGGACCAATGGAGGAGTCACATACCAAGGAACAATCCCCCCAAGCAGTTTTGCGAGAGGTGCTTTGAGCAAGGAGATCGAAAATCACAGCAACGGGGGCTGGAACTCATGCTTGAGTTGGTTTTTCGTGTTTGTGTGAGACAGAGGAAGAAGATGGGTGCAGGAATAAGTGGAGGAGGGCCACCATGGGCCCACGAGGCAGGGGGGCGCGCCCAGGGGGGTAGGGCGCGCCCTCCACCCTCGTGGCCAGGTGGCAGCTCCCCCCGTGGTAATTTTTGCACAGTAAATTCTCAAATATTCCCGAAAAAATCATATTAAATTGGCATGGCATTCTGAGGACTTTTATTTTCGGGATATTTTTATATTGCACGGATAAGTCAGGAAACAGACAGAAAAATACTATTTTACTTTATTTCTACTAAATAACAGAAAATATTAAGAGGGTACAGAAGGTTGTGCTTCTAGTTTCATCCATCTCGTGATCATCAAAATGAACCCACTAACAAGGTTGATCAAGTCTTGTTAACAAACTCATTCCGAATAATCCCGGAACCGGAGAAATTTCGAATGACACTAAGTTACCTCAACGGGGATATGAAAATCCCCAACAATAAGAATATCATACTTTTTCTTGATAGTAGGGAGAGGAAATTCAAAACCTCCAAATATAATCGATGGTAATCGATGGAATTTTTCCAATAAAGTTGATACTATAAACTTGAGGTTGTTTCCTCGGAAAATGTACCGTGTGCTCATTGCCATTAACATGAAAAGTGACATTGCCTTTGGTGCAATCAATACAGCCCCTGCAGTATTAAGGAAAGGTCTTCCAAGAATAATAGACATACTATCATCCTCGGGAATATCAAGAATAACAAAGTTCATTAAAATAGTAACGTTCGCAACTACAACAGGCACATCCTCACAAATACCGACTGGTATAGCAGTTGATTTATCAACCATTTGCAAAGATATTTCAGTAGGTGTCAACTTATTCAAGTCAAGTCTACGATATAAAGAGAGAGGCATAACACTAACACCAGCTCCAAGATCACACAAAGCAGTTTTAACATAACTTCTTTTAATGGAGCATGGTATAGTAGGCACTCCGGGATCTCCAAGTTTCTTTGGTATTCCACCCTTAAAAGTGTAATTAGCAAGCATGGTGGAAATTTCAGCTTTAGGTATCTTTCTTTTATTAGTAATAATATCCTTCATATACTTAGCATAAGGATTTGTTTTGAGCACATCAGTTAATCGCATACGCAAAAAGATGGGTCTAATCATTTCAGCAAAGCGCTCAAAATCCTCATCATCCTTTTTCTTGGATGGTTTAGGAGGAAAAGGCATGGGTTTCAGAACCCATGGTTCCCTTTCTTTACCGTGTTTCCTAGCAACAAAATCTCTTTTATCATAACTTTGATTCTTTGATTGTGGGTTATCAGGATCAACAGCAGGTTCAACTTCTACATCATTATCATTACTAGGTTGAGCATCAACATGAACATTATCATTAGCATTATCACTAGGTTCATGTTCATCACCTGATTGTGTTTCAGCATCAGAAATAGAGATATCATTTGGATTCTCAGGTGGTTCGGCGATAGGTTCACTAGAAGTTTGAAAAGTCCTATCATTTTTCTTTTTCTTCCTTTTAGAAGAACTAGGTACATCAATATTGTTTCTCTGAGAATCTTGCTCGATTCTCTTAGGGTGGCCTTCAGGGTACAAAGGTCCCTGAGTCATTCTACCAGTTCTAGTAGCCACTCTAACAGCATAATCATTTTTCTTACTATTCATTTCATCAAGCACTTCTTTCTGAGCTTTAAGTACTTGTTCTACTTGAGTGGTAACCATAGAAGCATGCATGCTAACAAGTTTAAGTTCACCTCTAATATCAGACATATAGTTACCCAAGCGTTTAATCATAAAAGTATTCTGTTTTAATTGTCTACCAAAATAAGCATTAAAGTCATCTTGCTTAAACATAAAGTCATCAAACTCATCCAAGCACTGACTAGCAATTTTAGTAGGAGGGACTTCAGCTTTATCATATCTATAGAGAGAATTTACCTTTACTACCTATGTTGGGATATCAGGAGGTTCTTCATTAAATAAGTAATTGAGATCATATACTTCTTCAACAGGCAGTAAATTAAGACCATGTATTTCTTCAATAGGAGGTAAATTCTTAACATCTTCAGCTTTAATACCTTTTTCTTTCATAGATTTCTTTGCCTCTTGCATATCTTCGGGACTGAGAAATAAAACACCTCTCAGATCTCTGGGATCAAGAGAATTATACCATATCTTAGCATCACCCTTTAATGAGAACGGATATATTTTGAGTAAATAAAGGTAACGCGATCTCTCATTATTAGTAAACAGGGCAGCTATATCATTTAACTTAGTAAGATGTGCCACAACAGTTTCAGATTCATAACCATAAAAAGGATCAGATTGAACCAAAGTAATTATATCTGGATCAACAGATAAATCATAATAATCCTGATCAGGAACACAAATAGGTGAAGTAGCAAAAGCAAGGTCGGGTTTCATCCTATCTCTAAAAGATTCTTTACTCCATTTAACTAGCAACCTCTTAAGTTCACGTCTATCCTGGCAAGCAAAAATAGCTGCAGAAGATTCAGCATCAAAAAGATAACCCTCAGGAATAGAAGGCATAGGTTCATCATCACTAACATCATCGTGGTCAGGTTCAATAATTTCTCTTTCTCTAGACCTAGCAATTTGCTCATCAAGAAATTCACCAAGTGGCACAGTAGTATCAAGCATAGAAGTAGTTTCATCATAAGTATCATGCATAGCAGAAGTGGCATCATCAATAACATGCGACATATCAGAATCAGTAGCACTAGTAGGTTTAGGTGTCGCAAACTTACTCATAACAGAAGGAGAATCTAGTGCAAGGCTAGATGGCAGCTCCTTACCTCCCCTCGTAGTTGAGGGCAAAATAGCAGTTCGATCATCTTTCAAGTTCTTCATAGTGTCCAGCAGATATAAATCCCAAGTGACTCAAAGAATACAGCTATGCTCCCCGGCAACGGCGCCAGAAAAAGGTCTTGATAACCCACAAGTATAGGGGATCGCAACAGTTTTTGAGGGTAAAGTATTCAACCCAAATTTATTGATTCGACACCAGGGGAGCCAAAGAATATTCTCAAGTATTAGCAGCTGAGTTGTGAATTCAATCACACCTGGAAACTTAGTATCTGCAGCAAAGTGTTTAGTAGCAAAGTAATATGATAGTGGTGGTAACGGTAACAAAAGTAAAGACAGCAAAAGTAATTTTTTTGGTATTTTGTAGTGATTGTAACAGTAGCAATGGAAAAGTAAATAAGTGTAAATCAGTATATGGAAAACTTGTAGGCACCGGATTAGCGATGGATAATTATGCCGGATGCGGTTCGTCATGTAACAGTCATAACATAGGGTGACACAGAACTAGCTCTAGTTCATCAATGTAATGTAGGCATGTATTCCGTATATAGTCATACGTGCTTATGGAAAAGAACTTGCATGACATCCTTTGTCCTACCCTCCCGTGGCAGCGGGGTCCTATTGGAAACTAAGGGATATTAAGGCCTCCTTTTAATAGAGAACCGGAACAAAGCATTAGCACATAGTGAATACATGAACTCCTCAAACTATGGTCATCACCGGGAGTGGTCCCGATTATTGTCACTTCGGGGTTGCCGAATCATAACACATAGTAGGTGACTATATACTTGCAAGATAGGGTCAAGAACACACATATATTCATGAAAACATAATAGGTTCAGATCTGAAATCATGGCACTCGGGCCCTAGTGACAAGCATTAAGCATAGCAAAGTCATAGCATCATCAATCTCAGAACATAATGGATACTAGGGATCAAACCCTAACAAAACTAACTTGATTATATGATAAATCTCATCCAACCCATCACCGTCCAGCAAGCCTACAATGCAATTACTCACGCACGGCGGTGAGCATCATGAAATTGGTGATGGAGGATGGTTGATATAACGACAGCGACGAATCCCCCTCTCCGGAGCCCCGAACGGACTCCAGATCAGCCCTCTCGAGAGGATTAGGGCTTGGCGGCGGCTCCGTATCGTAAAACGCGATGATTTCTTCTCTCTGATTTTTTTCTCCCCGAAAGCCAATATATGGAGTTGGAGTTGGAGTTGGCGTCGGAGGGCCACCAGGGGGCCCACGAGGTAGGGGGCGCTCCCAGGGGGGCGCCGCCCCCACCCTCATGAGCTGGGTGTGGGCCCCCTGGTCTTCATCTTTTGCGAGGATTTTTCTTTATTTTTTCTAAGGTGTTCCGTGGAGTTTCAGGACATTTCGAGAATTTTTATTTTCTGCACAAAAAACAACACCATGGCAGTTCTGCTGAAAACAGTGTCAATCCGGGTTAGTTCCATTCAAATCATACAAGTTAGAGTCCAAAACAAGGGCAAAAGTGTTTGGAAAAGTAGATACGACGGAGACGTATCAGGGTGCGATGATGAAGGCTAGTTCTTTGCTTCTGGAGTTGCCTGGAGAGACGAATGTTACCTCCAGTATGACGGAGCCCCTGCTATAGGCTTCAACGCCCGGTATCACGCCTTCAAAGGTGGTGTTAATCTTGCTGATTCTGGATGAGTCTATCCCCATCCCGCGGATAGTGTCCTCATATATTAAATTGAGACTGTTGCCGCCGTCCATGAGGACATGAGTGAGATGGTGTCCGTCGATTATTGGGTGAAGCACCAAGGCATTTGATTCTTCGCGCCGAATACTAATTTGGCCTTCTAGACGATCGAAGGTGATCGAACAAGACATCCAGTAGTTAGGTGTGGGTACGATGGGCTCTATATCGCGTGCGTCTTTATGGGCGCGTTCGTGCCTTCCGAAGGGTGTGCGAGTCGCGTGGATCATGTTCACTGTTTTAACCTCTGGAGGGAATTTTTTCTGTCCCCCAGTGTTCAGCTGGCGAGGTTCATCCTCATCCTCACTTGGTGTTTCCCTTCCCTTGTGTTCGCCATTCAATTTGCCAGCCTGCTTGAAGACCCAGCACCCTCTGCGCGTGTGGTTTGCAGGTTTGTCAGGGGTGCCATGGATTTGGCACAATCTGTCTAGGACTCTGTTCAGTCCGGACGGTCCCTCTTTACTGCCTTTAGATGGCTTATTTTGCTGATTAGGTCGAGAGCCCCTGAATCCGGCATTGACCGTTGGGTTATCCGGGCTCTCTTCCTTGTTTTGGCGTTTGTTTTTATTACGTCGTGGCTTCCCGTTGCCATCCCTTATTTCGGACATGCTGGGGTCGCTGCTACCTTTTTCGGGCGAGCCAGCTATCTTCTCCCGTGCAAAAGCGGGTCATGAGGCTTATTAGGGCTGCCATTGTCCTTGGCTTTTCTTGGTCGAGGTGTCTGGCGAGCCACTCATCACGCATGCTATGTTTGAATGCCGCTAAGGCTTCGGCATCCGGACAGTCAACGATTTGATTCTTCTTAGTGAGGAATCTGTTCCAAAGCTTGCGGGCGGACTCTTCGGGTTGTTTGATTATGTGACTTAAATCGTCAGCATCCGGAGGCCGGACATAAGTCCCTTGAAAATTGGCCCTGAAAGCGTCCTCTAGTTCCTCCGAGCTCCCAATTGAATTTTCGAGGAGGCTTTTCAACTAGTGCCGTGCTGGTCCCTTTAGTTTGAGGGGGAGGTATTTGATGGCGTGGAGGTCATCCCCATGAGCCATGTGTATGTGCAGGATAAAGTCCTCGATCCAGACCCCTGGGTCTGTCGTTCCGTCGTATGCCTCTATGTTCACAGGTTTAAAGCCCAGTGGGAATTCATGGTCCAGTCCTTCGTCAGTAAAGCACAGGGGGTGAGCAGCCCCTCTGTATCTAGACACGCTATGGCATGCCATCGGCTGTTGTTGTGTTTGGTGTTTATTCCGAACTGGTGTTTGGTTGTCATGACTGTTTTGACGACCACAGTCCCCCGCCGGGATGTGTCCTTTAGATCCGTAGATGGACCTAGCTGCGCCAGCTTTCTTATCTAGGTGCTCACGTGGATCGTGGGCGTCTTCAGTAGTTGATTTGTTGCGGTTATGAAGTGGTACTCCTGGTCTCCTGGTTGTGTTATTCTTTGGTGGAACGGCCTCGTCGTTGAATTCTGGCAGTAACTTGCGTTTTGGGTAGCTCTTTGTATGGCGATTGTCGCCATATCTTTCTTTAGTGTCTAGCACTTTGTTCCATCTGCGATTGAGCGTTTCCTATGCGGCTTTAAGCCGTTGCTTCTGCTTCTTCAGACTTCTTGTTGTGGCCATAAGCTTTCTGTGGAGGTTCTCTCGTTCCACGCGCTCTTCCGGAATGATGAATGCGTCATCGTCCGGACTGTCTTCTTGTCCTGGGTCGGTTTGATGAACTCATCCCTCTGGATCGTTGTCTTCGGGCGTCTGCTCCGAACTATGCTCGGCGTGACCTGGTTCATCCTGCTCCATCACCGGTTCCGTTTGGTCGTTATTGCCTTCAGGATCGACCGGAGTATCCATTCTTCTGGCGCTCTTGCTGATATTTTTACTGTTGCTGGATTTGGAACGGCGTCTGCGCCGTCGCTTTGGTTTTTGCCCAGGGGTTTTATCTTCTGGATTGTCACCGTCGTCTTCCTTGGGCATATCCACCATGTATATATCATGTGAGGAGGTGGGAATCCGGTACCCCATAGGTTCTGAGTCTTCTCCTACATCGTCATCCATACCGTCGATGCCTTCGGACTCGAAATCAAGCACGTCGGTTAAATCGTCAACCGTGGCTATGAAGTGGGTGGTGGGTGGGTAACGAATTGCCTCGTCGTCTGCTTCCCACTCAAGCCGGACATAGTTCGGCCCAGAGTCTCCTGACAAAGAGAGAGACTTCAGTAAGTTCAGCATGTTGCCAAAGGGCGAGTACTGAAAAACGTCCGCCGCGGTGAACTCCATCGCCGGAGTCAAATCAGGCTCGGCGGGCCCAGTCGGACTGGGACCTACAACCGGATATGAATCCGGGGGTCCGGAGTCACAGGCTCTCTCAAGAGCAAAGCCTGTGTTCGGATTCATTGCCAATGAGGGTACGGCGTGCGGGGCGGGGTCCAGCCCTCCGTCCTTAGGCAACGCAATCTGCCCCGGATTTAAGTCCGAGGATTCTGCCGGGGTGATTTCCCGAGCAGCATCCGACAGCAGGTCTAAGCCATGCTCGTCATGACTGTTCGGTGCTCCTAACGCTGGCCCAAATCCATCAAGGATCAAGTCTCCTCGGATATCAGCCGTGTAGTTCAGGTTTTCGAACCTGACCTGGTGGCCGAGGGCATAGCTATCGATCTGCTCCAAGTGGCCAAGCGAATTGGCCCGCAGTGCGAAGCCGCCGAGCACGAAGATCTATCCAGGGAGGAAAGTCTCGCCCTGGACAGCATCGTTGATGATGATCGAAGGAGCCATCGAGCCTGACAGAGACGACACAGAGGAACTCTCAATGAAAGCACCAATGTCGGTGTCAAAACCGGAGGATCTCGGGTAGGGGGTCTCGATCTGTGCGTCAAGGCTAATGGTAACAGGAAGCAAGGGACACGGATGTTCACCCAGGTTCAGGCCCTCTCGGTGGAGGTAAAACCCTACTTTCTGCTTGATTAATATTGATGATATGGGTAGTACAAGAGTAGATCTACCACGAGATCGAAGAGGCTAAACCCTAAGAGCTAGCCTATGATGGTATTAATGTAATTGTGATCGGCCTTCTAAGGACCAACCTCTCCGGTTTATATAGACACCAGAGAGAGCTAGGGTTTACATGGAGTTGGTTACAAGGAAGGAAATATAATATCCGGATCACCAAGCTTGCTTTCCATGCCAAGGAAAGTCCCATCTGGACACGAGCCGAAGTCTTGAGTCTTGTATCTTCATGCTTCAATAGTCCGGACGTTGTACACAGTCCGGCTGTCCGGATACCCCCTAATCCAGGACTCCCTCACCGTGCGCATAGGGGACCAGGGCGTAGCCGGGCGGAGGTACGGGGGCGCCGGGCGGGGTTGGTGTAGTGGTGGCGGTGTAGACGTGAGCCGGCGGCCGGGGTCCGAGGAGACCAGGAGAGCCGGTGGTAGGACGATGGGCCGGGCTCCAGGAGCCCGTGTATGCTGGAGGGGCGCCGTAAGGGGACAGAGCAGACCAAGTCATGGGCCATGCCTGAACCAACCCGGTCCACGGATCTTGCTGCGGATGCCATGCCGGTTGAGTAGATGCTGGTGTAGATGATGATGAGGGCGCTGAAGAGCCGGCGGAGCGAGGCTAGGGCGGCGGATATACGGGATTCTTCCAGCGGTAGTTAGGGCTCGGGCGCCAGCCTTGAGGAGGCTGCGCAGGTGCCGGCGATGAAGTTGATGAAGCTGGCGCGGAAGGCTTGGTGGTAGCGTGAAACACCTGCGGATAGGTGGCCTTGCGAGCTTGGTTCTGAGCCTCGAGCTGCAGGAGAGAGCAGACCTCACCGAAGGAAGGATAGGGCCGCAACATGGGGATGAAGGCCACCTGCTTCTCAAACTGCTCACCGAGGCTGACGAGGAGAGCGTTGATGAGGACGCGGTCATCGACATGATCACCAAGTTGTCAGAGTTCATCACCGATCGACTTGATCCGCTGACCGAAGACGGTGACCGGGGAGTTTCCTTGGGTGATGGTGCGGAGCTCGGTGTGGAGGGCGTTGATGCGGGCGTCAGAGTTGTCTTGAAACTACTGTTGAAGGGAGGCCCAAAGCTCGGCTGCGGTGGCGTCGTCGTTGGAGACAAGATTGAAGAGCTCGGTTGAGATCCGAGTATAAATCCATTGGATGATCGTAAGATCATCCTTCACCCAACGAGGATTGGCAGGCTGCGGGACAGAGGATGGATGTATGTGGTGGCGTAGACCGCAACGACTAAGGTAGATGTGTATGAACGGCGCAACATCAGCAATTGTATCCGCTAGAGAGATTTGTGGTGGCGGAAGGGTGTATTGGTGGTGGGTAAGAGAACTAGGGTTGGAGGAGGAAGAAGAGAAGGATGGCGATCTGGCGGCGTTGAACCCAGCCGTGGTGAAGAGGGGTTGCGCCAGGAGAGGTGGAGGGACCGGCGGAGGAGCCATGTCGAGGAGATAACCTAGGTGACTGATACCATGAATATTATGAGATTCTGAATATGTATTAGGGCCTCAAAGGGCTGTTTATATAAGATACAATTCTTGGAGGCCAAGAATAGTAGAGATAGATTACAACTTGAACTACCAAATATATGTAAACCGGATATACTCTAATAGACACGATGGTGGGCGTATCACTCACCAAGGCATGAGGGTCAAAGTAACTGGCAGTATCATTCGCCACGGGATACCATATTTCGTCTTTGATGTGTTAGCCAACTCCCTGAATTCTTCAAGTCTAGGCACATCAATGGATATTCTACTGCAAGCTTGTTTTCTTATGTTTGTTTTGTAATGAGTTTGATGATGTAAACATATGCCCTTTTTTATCATCTTTTGCTACCTTGCATCTGTTTGGTGTAGGTCTGATACTTTGCCCTAACTTTGTGCTTGGTGTTCTAACTTGGTTCATCCATAGCAATCTGAGGGTATTTAAGCTAATTTGGAGATTATCAAGAAATCTCAAACTTTCTGCTGCCCTCATTAGAAACATCCGATCCTTTGTCGTCGGAGTACCCATTGATGGTAAATTGGTCCGATTTCGGACCAATTTACCATCAATGGGTACTCCGACAACAAAGGATCGAATGTTTCTACTGAAGTTGGCTGCACCTTCTCCCACATGATACCAAAATGGCACGTAGATTATGCCTAGTTGATACCATTTCATTATTGTAATAATGGCAGAATTTTGGTTTTAGCCACGTACATGATTATGCCTATTCGGTGGTGTGTACCATCTCTTTTATTATTGTAATAATGGCACATAGATTATTATGGCTATTTGGAATTTATTATTGTAAGTATGCATATTTGCTGATTGAGACAATTATTGCTACTGTTACAATTGATTATGCATCGCTACTGATTTTCTGTTTCAACTGATTATGTGTTTGTGAAATTTATGCCTGAAGTTTTCTGTTTAAAGAAAACAAAAGTTCTAACGTAGTAAAAAAAATATGCCCAACCACCCCCGCTGGACCGGTAAGTAGGCAGCAAATTTTTGCACCCAATTCAAGCCCAACATGGCGATTCGGGCGGCCGAATGGCCCACTACAGGCCCAGCAACATGGAACAACAGGGCTAGGACGATAAATAATAGAGGAGTTCGAAATGTATGCCGCACCGGGTTATTTAAGCCGGTCGAGGCGCCTCCCCGCTTCCGAGGTGGGACTAAACCTCACCTGTGCGGGCGCCACGGCCCCCACTTCCCCCGTGAGGTCTGGCGCTCAATTCCCACCAGCGTCTCAAATATCTCCTGTTCTCCCATCTTCTTCAAATCATTTTGCAGAATGTAGAAATTAGCAGGAGTGAATACTTTGGCAGCATGCTCCTCAATGTCCTTATATTCAGTAACCACCGGTGGTACTTTCTGATTGGCTTCATAGTCATCATTCGCCTCGTTCTCACGGAGGCGAACTATGCAGTTCTCATAATGCACTACCAAATCAACTATGGTCATACCATAGTCGAGGTGAAGGTGAAGGGAGGAGTTGAGGCTTTCGCTCCTCTGGTTACTACCCATACCAAGAAAAAATCCATCCGAAAGATATGATGCTGCCCACAGTCTCCTCTTCCTATACATCCTCCTAGGCCACTCTTCGGTTTTATCTGTCTCCCATTTATTAACAAAGGCGGTCCATCTCTCCTCAAAGTTCTCTTCAGAGGTGGCATAGTACATGAGCGATCTAAACTCATCTAGTGACTTGTAATGTAGGTTCCTCTGCATATTTTTCTTGATATGCCACGAGCAAATACGATGGAGCACATCTAAAAGGACACTCCGAATCGCTCGGAACATTGCAGCGTCACCGTCTGTGATAATTGACTTTGGCTTCTGCTGACAGTTTGCCCTCATAAAAGTCTGGAGCAGCCACACATACGTCGCTTCGGTCTCGTCCGAAACAATGGCGCACCCAAAAACTGTTGTGCAACTGTGGTTATTAACACCGACGAAGGGGACGAACGGCATACCATATCTGTTCATTTTATACGTGCTCTCAAACACGACCACATCTCCGTAGTCCTGATAGTCCCTCCACGACTGTGCATCACACCAGAACATACACTTCAGCCGCCCTTCCATATCTAGCTCGTACTCGAAGAAGAAGTCTGGGTCCTTCGCCTTTCTGCTCCTCATAATGCCCACTGCCGTCTCAGCATCACCCTTTGCTATGAGCTTCATCTTCTCTCTGCAGCAAAGGTTGTACACGTCCCGCCTAATAAGTCTGCATTTGTCGTATGAACAGTACCTACTGATGAAGTTGTCCACAATTATATGCTTCCTGATTCCAGCCCCTTGCATAGCCAGTATCTCTGCCCTTGTGCCATCTCCAAACCGTCTGTGTGACCACAAAAAAGGAACCTCGTCGGGTCGAGCCATCGCATGGTTGTGATCATCCACGAATGACGCGACGAACCAAACTCCTTGTGCCCTGTCCAATTTCACCACCATCTGTGCACCGCACTCGCATCGAGTCTCGGGTCTAAGCCTGTGGGTGCGACCCTCCATGGTTATGAATTTCCTCAGGCTTCTCCCTGCCCTAGAGCAGACAAACCGCCTGAACCGTATTATTCCTGAAGCACCCTTCCCTCATTTCACCTTCTCTCTCCTGATGATGAACCCATGTTCTTTGGCGTGCTTGTTGTAGAATATATATGCATCCCCTTGTGACCGAAAAGTCATAGCCATGACCTTCCAATGTGTCTCCAACACGCGCTGTTGGTATTGTGCCTCCTCAATGTCCATCTCTGCTTCGTCGTCACCACCATCGGGACCATCTAAACCCTCCTACAAAATACATATGAAACTATGTCAGTTTTTATGATCTATTACAAACTACCGCGCGCAGTACAAAATGTTTGAACGAACCTCGCTCAAGTTATCGGCCCACGATTACTCAAAGTTATTTTGCTCATTCTCAACGTCCACATCTTCCTGTAAATTAAAAACACAGACAAATTATTACACATATGGTACTCCGCCAATTGAAAACCGGAATCAAATAGACTTCACTTACGTTTTCACTGTCTGCACCATGTTAATTATTCGCAAAATCTTCTGAAGGTAAGATATCATATGATGACCATGAATCGTTATAGTTGTTCTCATCTTCTTCATTACTAGGATCATTATCGGTCTGACCGACATCATTTGTACCATTATCATCGGCCGTAAATGAGGTTTTTTCGTCCATTTAAACACATGATAGTACCAACACTGCACATCTTTCCCTAATTATATATATATATATAAAAAATAATTTATTTAATATTTTTTAATAATAAATCACGGATTGACTCTCCGGGTTCACCATCACTTTCATTAATAAAGTTGCAAATAATTGCCCACCACTGCCATATAGGTAAGAAAAACGTTTCGCTAAAGATCTGAAAAAAGCCATTAGAAAAAGATCGAAAAGAGAAAGAGCTACCCGACCCAACCCAACCCTTCACGACCCTGCCTCCCAAAATCCCAATCCCATCTCGACTCCAGCGCGCCGCCACCTCTTGCCCCGCCCCGCCCCGCCGGCGCTCCGCCTCCCGTCGCTGCACGCCGTTGCCCCTCCCTCGCCGCGCCGCCGGACCGCCCATCGTCGTCGCGCGCTTCCATGGCCTACCCTGCCGCCGCGCCTACCCCTACCGCAAGTGCCCCCACACCCGCGCCCATCACCGGCATCTATACGCGCGACCTGTTGCTCCGTCGCCGGGCGGCTGCAGGAGGTGGCCGGCGTCGCCCCGTCATCAAATCCCCTAGCCACTCGATCTCATCCGCCGCATGTTGGCTGCCCGTACAGGATTGACGCGCCCTATATCCGGCGACCCGCGGCTACTCCTCCCAGCCCCGGATCTGCTCTCCCGCCACCTGCGACCCACGGCTTCAATGATCCATGCCAAGGGATGACGACCAACTCGTCTGCCCCCTTCCCCGTGCAGCTGCCTCTGAGGCTGCAGCAGCCTTCGCACGAGGCCACTACGGCGCCACCTATGCTGTCCTGAAGTTCCGTCAGATTCGTCAATTTTAGTTTCATCAGTTTTCGTCAGATTAAGTTTCATCAGATTCAGAAAATTCAGTTTCGTCAAAGTTTCAGTTGTCAGTTAATTTCTCGCGCACGTTGGCGCTCGGCGCTCGACGTCGTCCACTTCCTCACATCACTCGAGCCCAAGTGCGTGCAAGTTACACCAGCCTTTGATTTATATATCTACCGTCCACCGATCAGTGACACGAAAAGGTTGGGCGCTCTGAGCTAGAACATAAGCTGATTGATGAGATGAATTAAAATGCTTCTGATTGGTTAGGCCCTCAATATTTCAAACTGAAGTCCAAGGAAGAAGGATTAGGAATACCAGGTAAGAAGCCCATGAGTTAGGCATGCACGTGCACAAGGTGCTGATACATTGTTCCAGATTTCCAGTGGACGCTGGTGTTGTTGGCTGACATCTCCGGAGATGTACATCATGATGGTTACCAAGACACGACAATGATCTAAATGCTACAGACCTGAATGAAATACCATGACTGCAGGTCGTTGCTGATTTGCGTTCGAAGAGGTGCAGCAACCAGAGAGAAGCAACTGAGGTAATCGACGATTGAAAATAAGTAAATGATGCCCTGATGGATTATCATGTATATAATGCCTATTATTGGAAAGAGTGATGTTTTGCTCTGAAAATAAATGATGCACTGAAGAATAGTGAAATCTTGGCATCCGATTCCTTTTGCAGGCTATGCTTTTAACTCAACCAAATCTGCATTGTTAGTTGCTCTTATAGTCTGTTTGTAGCTGATTGGGGGACAAACATGGGCAATGAGCAGCTTATTTTGATGACAGTGCAATCAAGGACTCACATGTTCACTGATGAATCTACCTCTATTTGGTACTGTGTATATACATGAAAATAGTAGCATCGTCTTTGCATGGTTCTTTTCCGAATCAGCAACACTGCATGAGGGTCTTCATCGGCAATGTATATAGTGATGCTTAACTGCTGGTTTGAATTATTTGGATGCTTCAGTTGTCAGACATGTATGTGCAGAGAGTTGAAGCTTTGAAATTACATAATATATCTAATGAATATGCATGTTTATTCATGGAACTATGCTCCATCTGTTTGATCAATTTGTTCGATGCATATGCTCATTCATGTGTTGTCATAGTGACTTGCCTGCACTCATTGTTGATCGCAAAGAAGTGAGTTGGTCCAGAAATTGCAGCTGAGATGGAGCTCGGCAGGATGGCTAGACAGGCCCAGCTTGGTATTAGTCTTCTCTAAAATTCTATGTAGAAGTTTTTTCCTAGATCCAAGTACATTGTATTATTATTTTGCAGGTGTGATCCACAGAAGAGATCACATTTTCAGTCCAGTCATAAATGATTATAATTTATTTACTCATGTTCATACTAAATGTTTTTTTAGCAAAGTTCATACTAAATGTTAAAAGGGTCAATCCACAAGATTTGTCTGATCCCCGGTTCATTTTTGAACTATGTCCACGTGTTCTATCAAGGATCGTTTTGTCGCATATGGAACTGACAAGCAATTTTCTTACCAGAATTATCATATTTGTAAGGTAGATCACCCATGGGTTCTGCACTTCACTAGAAATAACTTGTAGCCTTGACCTGATAAGTTATTGTTGTTGTATTATGAATTATTCATAGTACGAGACCAAATTTATAGTTTTAGTTTCATACAATTTTTTGTTATTTGATAAATGGAGATTGTCATTATCTTCTGTTTGCATGCCAGAATTTGGCGGTACATTGTAACAATTTTTTGGCTTTATATTTATCTATCTCGATGCGTGGGTTCAAGGATATTCTTTCTCCTGTTGCAACGCCTCCCTGATATTGGGTGGCAACGTTTCAATGTTGTCGTGCCGTGCAGTCGGGTGTTTTGGGTTCGTTGTTTTGGTGGACAGGGCATCTAGCACCTTCTTCATAGCGAAACATGGTGGTTGTGCTTGCACATACAATTCTTAGAAAAATTGAGTGCATGCTAAACTTTTCTCTCCCGTTGCAACGCACGGGCATATGTGCTAGTAATTGAAAAACACATTATCCCACGTTAAATTCTACCATACGGCAGGAACAGGAACTGGAAGCTTAGTAGAGATCCAATCTTTGTCCAGTGCAAAAAACAAAACTGAAGCAGAGAGAGCACTGGGATTTATGTAGAACTAGAATTTATTTGTTTTCTTGGTACCAAACACAACTAAAACCACTCTAGAACCACCACCTGAATGGCGAGCGTGCAGTGTAACTGAACACAAACATCCATCTAGTGGTTCAGGCGGTTCAGGTACTGCGGCGACGGTGGATTGGTCGTCTTGAATCTAGTGGTTGTAGAATATACATGCATCCCCTTGTGACCGAATAGAACACACTCCTGAAGGCCCCATGGTTCAGGTACTCCCGCTTGTACATCTGAACACAGGTGAAGACCACAAGAATTCCTAGTGGGGACTGAACCGAAAGTGGACAGTGAGGAAATTTGTAACACTAAACTTCAAGTGAAGAACAAAGTACCAAACATTATTATTTATTGTATTATTTTTTGAAGATCCCTCTGACCCCCTACCCCAAAGAAGTTGCAGTGGTGGTGACAAACCGTCAGTGGTGGTGTCGATGTCGTCCGTCAACGCCGATGGGGCCTTTAGGCACGGGCCTCCGGCGTGATTCAAGACGGCGGCGACGTAGAAGACGACCAATCCACAAGCGGGAGTACCTGACGGATCCGCGGCGGCGGACGAGTTAGGTCAACGTCGGCGTCTTGGACGAGTGTTGTACGCGCCGTGGGACGTCCGGACGGTTACACGCGGCGGACGCGGTGTCGTTGTGGAAGTCGGCGACGTCCAAGACGTAGCCGGCCACTTCCCTAACCGTGACCGCGACGTGGGAGATGGCGGGGTTGGAATCGCCGGCGTGGGAGATCGGGATTGTTAGAGGCGGCCGTCGATGCGGAGAACGGCGACGTCCAACACCGGGCCGGCCACCGGCGACGGCGGTCTTCCACTCCTCAGCCCACCGGCGACGATCCAGATCAGCCGCCGCGTGATCACCGTGCGGCAGGCCTGATCGATGGAGTGGTCGTCCAAGTTTATTTTTCTTCTTACTCACGTGTATTCGTATGGCCGGGATTGTACGTCTACAATACGAGGTGGGTATACGTTTCTTCCGTATGACCTTTCTGCCCTTCTACGTTT